>NW_028270142.1:125210498-125360781 GCF_037043375.1 Chiloscyllium plagiosum | reverse complement strand
AGGCACAGAAACTTAGCCTGTTGTGATTTAATTATACAGAGTTAAAAATCACACAACACCAGGTTATCATCCAACAGGTTTAATTGGAAGCACACTAGCTTTCAGAGCGATGCTCCTTCATCAGATGATAGTGGAGGGCTCAATCCTAACACACAGACAATATGCTATCACTGTATTCTAACAGATGAAAGGCTTAACAGACAAGAAATCTTTCAATATATAATTTCAGTAACATCACACTGTAAATTTTTACTATAAATTCTGTGTGTTAGGATTGAGCCCTCCACTATCACCTGATGAAGGAGCGTCGCTCCAAAAGCTAGTGTGCTTCCAATTAAACCTGTTGGACTATAACCTGGTGTTGTGTGATTTTTAACTTTGTACACCCCAGTCCAACACCGGCATCTCCAAATCATAGTTACACAGAGAGTGAGTTTGAGGAAATTTGGTGGGTTAGAGAATTATAGCAAAAGAATGAATGCCAAGGGAATGCCTGCATTTGTCTGGTGGATAATGGTATTGTGACTGCCAGCAACACTGATTCTGGACATAGAGGTCATACTGGGAGGCACATGTCACACCTCAGAGCTTAATCTGCACATCCAGACTCAGAATAAAATTGGGACAAAGTGAGGACTCCAAATGTTGGAGATCAGAGTTGAGAGTGTGTTGCTGGAAAAACACAGCAGGTCAGGCAGCATCCAAGGAGCAGGAGAATTGATGTTTCAGACAAAAACCCTTCATCAGGTATGCCTCATTCCTGATGAAGGGCTTTTGCCTGAAATGTCAATTCTCCTGCTTCTTGGATGCTGCCTGACCTGCTGTGCTTTTCCAGCAACACCCTCGCGACTCTGGATAAAATTGCACTGCTTTCCCAAGTACAGGTCATTCTGCTATAACACACATTTCATTCATACAAATTCACTATAATACGATTGACGAATTGACAACTATCCCGATAGCATGAACTTTTAAAGTGTCTAATGGTTATAACGCAATTCCTGCTCCATTAAATGGTGCTGCAATTACATGATTTTCTTATAACATGGAGCTACTGCATTATAGGAGAACTGACTGTATGACATATTTATAGCCTATTCAAGTGGAAGTCAATGCAAAAAAGGTTTAAGTTGTATTAAATCTGTTGGATTGAATTTAAGGTATATGCTTGTATCGCTGAGAATCATTATCTTATTTTTTCATTGCACCAATTTAGCCACAATTGACTTTTTAGCATTGCTCAAGTTTGCATGTTTCAGTGTGATTACAGAGGCCTGTCAATGAAATTCATACCTTCAGTTGTTCCACGTGTTATATCTTTAAGTGATGATGATCGAACAAATATCTGGCTTGTTTAGTATTCTCATAAGCTGAAAATGTGTTGCTGGAAAAGCGCAGCAGGTCAGGCAGCATCCAAGGAGCAGGAGAATCGATGTTTCAGGCATGAGCCCGAAAACATTGATTTCCCTGCTCCTTGGATGCTGCCTGACCAGCTGCGCTTTTCCAGCAACACATTTTCAGCTCTGGTCTCCAGCATTTGCAGTCCTCACTTTCTCCTAGTATTCTCATAAACAGAGTCATAACAGGTCAAGGAGCTCTCATTCTATGTTTTGTCCTGAACTTTCATCAAAACAGAGAGCCTCTCTGTTATGGCAGGTAAGACTAGAAATTGTAAGTTTCACCTCTGAAGGCAGAACTTCTGTTTTCTCAGAAGGAGGAATGCAGTTGGGTTGGCATACAAACATTCATGGTTCACACAGGTGTCTGGTCATTTATTTCAGCAGCTACTTCCTTTGAAGTGGGATTTGATAGTCTTAGTGTGAAATATGAACTATGTAGAGTAGACCTGATAGGAACAGGTCTGAACTTTTTTTTTGGATAGTCATGGTCTCAAAATGGAGGAGCTACAATGTCATTTGGTGGAGCTAAGGTGCCCCTTGGAGGAGATCAGATGCAATGTGCAAGAGGCATGTAGATGCTTAAAAAGTGAATAAACACAGTACTGCAGAGATTACTGAATGGTCAACAGATGTGTCAAAATTATCTGACAAAGGGACCTGTCAAAAATAATTATCAACCTCTCAAGACATTTAAAGGTCCTGCCCTTGAAATCTTTGGAGAAAAATCTAATGTGTTCTTTTTAAAAGGAAGTGATGACTTGCTATTTCACTTTGTCTGTTGACATTAGTCTAGGGGCTTCCATTGCTGAATTATTACTTCATAGAGGCATAGGGTCATACAGCACAGAAACAGAATTTGACGCCGAACCAGTCCATACCGAATATAATCACAAACTAAACTACTCCCACCTGCCTGCTCCTGGCCCATATCCCCCCAAACTTTTCCTATTCATGTATCCATTCAAATGTCTTTTAAACATTGTAATTGTACCTGCATCCACTACTTCCTCAGGAAGTTCATTCCACACATGAACCATGCTCTGTGTAAAAAATGACTGATTTCACAGCCACCATCACAGCTTGATTGACAGCTGCAAATTTATGAACTCTAATGTTGGACAACATATTCAAACACTTTTGGTTATAAAGGATTGTGCATTCAGAGAGTAATGACCATAAGACCATAGGAGCAGAAATCAGGCCATTCACCCCATCGAGTCTGCTCCACTATTTGATCACAATTGATCGGTTTTTCAACCCATTTTTCCTGCTTTCTTCCCGTAACCTTTGATCCCCTTAGCAATCAATAACTTATTCACCTCTGTTTTAAATATACTCAATGACCTGGCCTCTCCAGACCTACGTGGCAAGGAATTCCACAGATTTACCACTCTCTGGCTTAAGATATCTCTCCTTGTCTCCTTTCTAAAGGGTCTTTGCTTTACTCTAAGGCTGCACCCTTTGGCCCTAGTCTCTCTTGCCAAATTAATTATCTTCCCAATGTCCACTCTGTCCAGGCTGTTGAGTATTCTGAATGTTTCAATTAGATCCCTCCTCATCATTCTTAGCTGCATCGTGTATAGTCTCAGGGTCATCAAATGTTCCTCATATGCTAAGCCTTTCATTCCTGGGATCATTTTCGAGAACTTCCTCTGGACCTGCTCCAGGGCCAATACATCTTTCCTGAGGTGTGGGGCCCAAAATTGCTCATAATACTCGAAATGTGGTCTGACCAGAACCTTATAAAGCCTCAGAAGTACATCCCTGCTTTTATACTCTTGTCCTCTTGAGGTTAATGACAACATTGTATTTGCCTTTCTAATTACTGACTCAGCCTGCAAGTTTATCTTACGAGAATCTTGGACTAGGTCTCCCAAGTCCCTTTGCACTCCAGATTTATGAATTTTCTGCCCATTTAGGAAATAGTCCATGTGTCTATTCTTCCTACTGAAGTGCATGACCTCACATTTTCCCACATTGTATTTCACCTGTCACTTCTTAGTCCACTCTCCTAACCTGTCTAAATCTTTCTATAGCCTTCCTGTCTCCTCAATACTACCTGCTCCTCCACTTATTGCCTCATGGCATTATCACTGAACTGTTAATCTAAAGCGTTAGGGAAAGTTCTGGGGTTCAAATCCTGCCACGGCAGGTGGTGGAACTTGAATTCATTAAAAGCCTGGAATTGTGTGTCGAATGATGACTGTGAATTCATTTTCAATTGTTGGAAAAATCCATCTGGTTCACTAATGTCATCTAGGAAAGGAAACCGTCATCCTTACCTAGTCTGGCCTACATATGACTCCAGACCCACAGCAATGTGATTGACTCTTAACTGCTCCCTAGGAAATTAGGGATGGGCCATAAATGCTGGCCTGGCCAATGACACCCGCATACCATGAATGAAGAAATTTTACAAATTGAATAAAATGTTTGTACTTCGAAGGCTTACCTAGTTGAAGCAAGTGTAGTAAACGGGTTCTTATGAATGACAATATTTTTTCAATTAAGTAAGGTCTGCAAATTAGAAAGTTGTTTTATATCCTCTGTACGTGAATCCTGAGATCATCCAACAGTGCACACCAGGTGAGTTGGCATGCAAGATATCAAGGAAAAATCAGTGAGTTCTTTGTTGGGGGGATATATTGGTGTGGAAAGCATAAGGAGTAATGGAAGCAGGAGGAGGCCTGAGGTGGTATAAATTGTAATGGATTGTGTGTGTGTGTGTGTATGTGTGTGCGTGTGCACGCACACACGTGCAGCAGTAGAGCGTGAGGAATAGAGAGGTATCTGATGTCACATTCATATTTTTGAACTTCAGAGAGTATCAGATCCCCTGAGCAGGCTTTCCATCCAGCCCACTGCTGCATGCAGTCATCTCCCTTGTTACATTGGGATTATCCATCCTGTCTGCTCAACTGGTCCAATCCCCAGCATGGAAAACCTCATGTTCAGACAGCCATTTTTATAAGTCAGGTTTACAGGGAAGGAATTGTCCCATCACTGCACACCCCACCATTTCTTCTCAATTAAACATTTTTGATCACTTTAGGCCCAAAGAGATTAAAAACGACGAATGTTGATGAAAATATGACATATGGGTAAGTGAATTGAAGAAAAGGAAACAATTTATTAAAACATGGTGAATAAAAACCAAAAGGTGTTGATTTCTGCTGAGGCCAATCATGTAAAATTCACAGTTGAGGTTGTGTGATGTGGTAGGGTGCATTGAGTTGCCATACAGAGATGCACTTGGTTGAGAGGTTTATTAGATTGAGGAGATTTGGCCTTTTCTTCCCACCTACAGACATTTTTATATAGATCCAATGACTGCATGAGGTGGTATAAATTGTAATGGATGTGTGTGTGTGTGTATGTATGCGTGCGCACGCACACACGTGCAGCATTACATGAGGGATAGAGATTAGATTAGATTCCCTACAGTGTGGAAACAGGCCCTTCAGCCCAACCAGTCCATACCGACCCTCTGAAGAGCAACCCACCCATTTCCCATTCGCTAATGCACCTAACACTATGGGCAATTTAGCATGGCCGATATACTTGACCTGCACGTCTTTGGACTGTAGGAGGAAACCGGAGCACCTGGAGGAAACCCACACAGACATAAGGAGAATGTGCAAATTCCACACAGACAGTTACCCAAGGCTGGAATCGAACCTGGGACCCTGGTGCTGTAAGGCTGCAGTGCTAACCACTGAGCCACCGTGCTTATTTTATGTGTCTAATTTGGGAGAGCATCTGGGCACAAGTAATGCAGGAAATTCAGAGCACTGCTCACAACAATGCTCTTCAATGTTTTATTTAAGCAACCGAAGGTCAAGGCAGCAATAAGCAGGTTATTTTTTTTGTATGGGAGTTTACTGAGTATGTCATTGTATAGCATGTTCTGAGGTACTGAGATCCTGAAAAAAATGCATGTCCTTTTTAATGTCTTGTTGCCAAATAGGGAAGACCTTCATTAAAAAAAATATTTCTATGCATTCAATTTAATAAGTGGTACTCTTTTTCTATACCAATCAAATGAGGTGTCACATTAGCTCCATCCATTCACAGATAAAATGAATAAGATGTCTAATGATTTGAATGTTTGTTGTGTTCTATTCATAGCAGCAAACCATGCAGAATTATTTACTCAGGAATAACACCGTTGTCTCATCAGTTTTGCTTTGAGATTTAAATTCTCTGTAGCAAATTCAACATTCAAGATTTAAATGGTTATGCAATTTTAATGCATCCATTTATATCTTTGATATTTCCTGAATCTTCAATTGTATCTGACACAGATGATGATTTGATATGAAATAACTAAGGGAATGTATGGTCCCACTTATTTCCTGTGAATGTCAATTGAATCAGAACAAATTCACTTGACTATGCTGTTTGTGTAACATAACAGAATGAGAGTCAAAGAACACTTAAATTACAGTTGTTTTATTTCAGGTAGCTTTAATGCTTTTCCAATTGCTGTATATTTTTCTCATATGACATTACTCAGACTGACAATGTTATAATATTGCTATGGCATGTGAGCTTTTGTGACATAAAAGGCTATTACTGATCTGTTATGGGCTTTGTTTATGAGCAGAGATGTCATATTTGGTTGTGCATTCAATTAAAGGCATTGCCTCACCATGGTAAGACTGACAAGATATCTTTATCATTCTTAATTCATGTATGTGTATATATAAGAACTGATTAGTTTTTCAAAACATATATTTCTTGTACAATTCATGAAGAATTTTGGATTTTGGCAAAAGACGATCTCAGTGATGTTAAGCTGTGCATGGATGCAAATCTCGGTTTGCCTCTAGTTGTGGCTGAATGTGTGATTTAACATCCAATGCTCAATACATGCAGAAGTCTTTGAGGCTAGAGCTGTCAATTGTCCATTATTGAATGAACAATGACGTTTAATTATACAGGACACTGCCGATTAGCTCTCACACAACTTTCAATGCTTTGATCAGGTATAATTGAATTCTTCCGGAGATCAAAATGCTATACCTTGAACATTTCTCAGAAAGTATCTGCTTCTGGAGAAAATTTGGTTTAAGAAATTGCTCGTGCCGTGGCTGTTTTATAGGCATGTAATGGGCCCTTAAGAGGTTCCTTCATTCACCTCCTTCACCAATACAGTCCATTGCCGACCAAACTGGTAAATTTTCCTGTTTGTTGGCAATTTCCATTCTTCACTCGTCTTTGCATGGTCCATCATTGATCCTTCCCTGTTATGAGTTTCTGGGGATTGACTATCAACATGTATGTATTATAAATTAATTGGCTGACACAGTGACTTCAGTAACAATTCCTTACATCTTCCCTTCTGCAAGGACTTTATTGCGTTCCTCTCACATCTGTTCTTATGACAGACTCTTCCTCCTCATCATGATAAGGCTCTTCCTACACTTCTGCTATCATCTCTTTCTCAAAGAGCCACAGTGGGATCCCTCCTGTCCTCACCTTTTACCCATGTGTTCAAATGAAGATCCCAATGTTACTACCACTTCCAGCATGATGCCATCATGAAAAATGTTTATCTTTGCCTTTTCATATTCTGAATGAATTACTCTCTTTGTGATATCTTGTCCAAACTTCAACTGCCCCTGGACAACCATCCTCTTTCAATGACAATTATAAGCTTGGGAGGTATAAGACTTGACATTTAATTTTCTGTTTCTCGCTGTCCAAAGCTCTAAACATTCCTTCCGAGTGGAACAGCAAGTGGTTCTTGCTATTGTGCCTTTGTGTAGATCTCAGAAAGGCACTGCACTTTTAAAACAGCTAGCTGACATCATAACATCAGAAGGTCTCCATTTTGCATTCAGTTAGTCAGTTTGTCTCTTAGCAAGCAGTCAGTCTGCCTTCTGGTCAGTCAACTCTATGTATGAAAAGTAAGCAAACGTATTACTTAAACTGTATATTAAGTCTGTGAGTGTACACAGCTTGCTGCTAATAAACAAATAATTTCTAACATCTGTCTACACAAATCTATGTCTTATCATGATCTGTAAGGTACCCAATCCATCATCGCCCACACGCAAAGATTCCAGATTGCAACACTCAGTCTGTCCATAATCTGACCCCAGAGGTTTGTGGAGGCTAGATCAGTGGAAGTATTCAAAGAAAACATAGTTTTTTTACAATGGCCTACTCCTACTGTATATGTTCTAATCCTTTACCCAGACTAGTGCGATTCTATGAATAATTATAATGGTGATACAGTATTACATCTGAAAGATGATCCCCAGCCCAACATTGACCCTCCTCATGAATGCAAGATTCACAGTCAGATCATCAATTAGGTTCCATGGTACAATACTACAACAATAACAGTAAAGTCAAGCCTCATACTGATCAGTGCAACTCTATTCTTTGCACTTTGAAGAAAGATAGCACTTTCTGTATACATTTAGATCCAGGGTTACTGAACATTGCACCAAAATGTACTTGCAAGATTTCTATCCTGGAAGAGATTAATCACAAGTTTTCATGTAGAAATCATTGCTTCTAAATTGGATGCCAAGAATGAATATTGGTCCATCCATCTCCCCAGTGGGTCACAGAGATTGACAACTTTTAGATGATCTTTTTGTAGATACTTTTTTTCTGAGGTAACTATTTGGATCATCTGTTATTCAGGATATATTCCTACAGATCACATTATTGAAAATCTACCAGGTTGTCTCTATATAGCAGATGACATTGCAGCTCTCAAGAAAACAAAATTTGAAGATGACATAAACTTTCATTAGCTCACAGCTGGGGCAAGAAAACACACTTTTTCTTATAACAAGAAAAAATGTCAAATTCACACAAGCCATATAACTCTGTCACATCAATCCACCTCTCAAATAGAATGAAACCTAATCAAAAATGACAGATTTTCAGAAGACTGCTTCACCATCAAACAAAGGTGCCTTGCAAAAGGTATCTTGGTTTCTTCAGCTTTTTATTCCAATACATTCAGAACTTTGTGACCAATGTATTGCCTCTTCTCCAGAATAGTACATCATAATATAGCAGAAAGATTACTAACATATAATTTCACCTATCAAAGTCATCCCATCTTCCACCAAGTTATATTCTCCAATATTATATCTCCATGATTACTGCACTACAAGTAGATGAAAGACCTGAGAGAATATTTGTTACAGGGGGACGAGCTGATTGGGCTTGGATCTGAAGCCCTTATCACAGCCTAGGGAAATGATTCCAACACTGCAAGAGAGCTCTCACTCCAGTATTCAGAATGCAATGGTTCCAAATGTTCTCATTTAGTAAGCACTCTGACTGAAAACCATTGGAAATGATCTGTTGAAAACCTTTCACAAGACATCTCCACAACTACAATATTTACTGCAAAGATTGAAAAGGATGATTTCAATATTCAGTGTAATCAAGATTTGGAGATGCCGATGTTGGACTGGGGTGTACAAAGTTAAAAATCACATGACACCAGGTTATAGTCCAACAGCTTTATTTGGAAACCCTAGCTTTCAGAACGCTGCTCCTTCATCAGGTGATTGTGGAAAATAAGATTGTAAGACACTGAATTTATAGTAAAAGTTTACAATGTGATATAACTGAAATTATATAATGAAAAAGACCCAGATTGTTTGTTCAGTCTCTCATCCTTTAGAATGACCATATTGGTTTCAGTTCTGTCATATGTAAATCACAAAAACATTTTTAAAAAGTTACATCCTCAAGTGCACTTTAACAACTGGTGTCATGTCGGCCCAGATAAGATATTGAAGGCGTTAACTCCCTGTGAGGCTGTCTGTGCCACAATGGTCAAACTGATTCTAATCTAAAAAAAGCGGACTTATTCATTCTTGGCATCCAATTTAGAAGCAATGATTTCTACATGAAAACTTGTGATTAATCTCTTCCAGGATAGAAATCTTGCAATGCCATTTTTGAGCAAAGTAAAAAGTAATTGTGCAAGTACAAATTCACCCCACAAACTTGTATGTGTAGTGATATATATATAATATATATATAATGGGGGTCACCTGTAGTATGGCATGAACTCAAAACGGGTACCGAACATTCGTTGGTTAGTTTGATGGTGGGATGAAACTTGTTGATATCACTGTGCATTTTTTCAGTGACTCCTCTCCATGGGTCCAGAGGAAGAAAATGTTGTCAATGTACCTAGTGTATAGTGTTGGTTGGAGGTCCTGTGTAGAGAAGAACATAGAACATAGACATAGAACATAGAAACGTACAGCACAGAACAGGCCCTTAGGCCCACAATGTTGTGCCAAGACTTAATCCTAATATAAAATATAGTAACTTAACCTACACACCCCTCAACTCACTGCTATCCATGTGCATGTCCAGCAGTCACTTAAATGTTCCCAATGACTTCACTTCCATCACCTCAACTGGCAACGGAATCCATGCATTCACAACTCTCTGCGTAAAGAACATACCTCTGATGTCTCCTTTATACCTTCCTCATAATATCTTCAAACTATGACATCTCGTACCAGTCAATCCTTCCCTGGGGAAAAGTCTGCGGCTAACCAGTCAATCCTGCCCTGGGGAAAAGTCTCTGGCTAAGTTTTGTTCGAACCTGTGCATGAAAATGTTTGCATATTGAGGTGCAAGTGTGGTCCCCATGGCTGTTCCTTGGGTCTGAATGAAGAACTGGTTGATCAAAGGTGAAGATGTTGTGATCGAGGATAAAGCAGAGGAGTTGTCGGACGGTGCTCAGAGATTGGCAGTTGTTGGTGTTGAGTACAGAGGCTGTTGCTGCATGCTGTCATTGTGGGGGACGCTGGTGTAGAGTGCTGAAACATCCTGTGTGACGAGGAATGTTCCTGGTTCGACTGGTCCACAGGTGCTGAGTTTCTGTAAGAAATCTGTAGTATTGTGACAGAAGCTGGGGGTCCCCTGTACAATGGGTTTCAAAATGCCTTCGACATAGCCAGAGAGGTTCTCACACAGAGTTCCATTGCCTGATACGATGGGACGTCCTGGTATATTGGCTTTGTGTGTCTTTGGAAGGCAGTAGAAGTCGCTTACAAGAGGAGGGACTCTGTGTGAGAACCTGTCTGGCTATGTTGAAGGCATCTTGAAACTCATTGTACAGGGGATCCCTAGCTTCTGTCGCGACACTACAGATTTCTTACAGAAACGCAGCACCCATGGACCAGTCAAACCGGGAATATTCCTTGTCACAATGGACATTTCAGCACTCTACACCAACATCCCCTACAATGATGGCACACGGCAGCAGCCTCAGTACCCAACACCAACAACTCCCAATCTCCAAACACTATCCTACAACTCATCTGCTTTATCCTCGATCACAACGTCTTCACCTTTGACAACCAGTTCTTCATCCAGACAGATGGAACAGCCATGGGAACCACATTTGCACCCCAATATGTCAATATTTTCATGCACAGGTTCGAACAAGACTCCAACCTCCAACCAGCACTATACACCAGATACATTGATGATGTTTTCTTCCTCTGGACCCATGGAGAGGAGTCACTGAAAAAAATGCACAGTGATATCAACAAGTTTCATGCCACCATCAAACTCACCATGGCCTACTCTCTACAATCTGTCTCATTCTTGGACACATGCATCTCCATCAAGGAGGGGCACCTCAGCACCACACTCTACCGCAAACCCACAGATAACCTCACAATGCTACACTTCTCCAGCTTCCACCCAAAATGTATTAAACCAGCCATCCCCTATGGACAAGCCCTATGCATACATAGGATCTGATCAGATGAGGAGGAACGTGATGGGCACTTGGAAATACTCAGGGATGCCATCATAAGATTGGGTACGAGGCTCAACTCATTGACCGCCAGTTCCAACGTGCCACAGCAAGGAACCGTAACGACCTCCTCAGGAGACAGACACGAGACAGGGTAACCTTCATTGCCTAAAAGCTACGCCATGTTCTTCGCAGCCTGCAACACATTATCAATGAGGATGAGCACCTTGCCAAGACCTTCCCCACACCTCCATTGCTCGTTTTTAAACAACTGCCAAACCTCAAACAGATCATTGTTTGTAGCAAACTGCCTGGCCTTCAGGACAATACCATATAACCTTGTCATGTTAGGTGCTGCAAGACGTGTCAGAATGTCGACACAGATAACACCATTACGCGTGGGGAACCACCGTGTACGTGGCAGGTACGCATGCGACTCAGCCAATGTTGTCTATCTCATACTCTGCAGGCCAGGATGCCCTGAGGCAAGGTACATTGGCGAGACGAAACAGAGGCTACGCAACGGATGAATGGACACTGCAGAACAGTCAACAGACAGGAGTGTTCCCTCCCAGTTGGAGAACACTTCAGCGTTCCGGGACATTCGAACTCAGACGTTTGGGTGACTGTCCTCCAAGATAGACTTCAGGGCAGGCATCAGCGAAAAGTGGCCAAGCAGAGGCTGACAGCTAAGTTCGGTACCCATAGGGAGGGCCTCAAATGGGACCTTGGGTTCATGTCACACTACAGGTGACCCCATTGCACCACACACACACACACACACACACACACACACTGTCTCAAATACACTCATAAACAATCCCCCCCCACACACATGCACACATAAGTTTGTGAGGTGAATTTGTACTTGAAGAATTACATTTTACTTTGCTCAAAAACGGCATGAATCCATGTAAGATTCTGAAAATCCGTTTTTTAGATTAGATTAGATTAGATTTTTTAGATTAGGATCAGTCTGATCATTGTGGCACAGACAGCCACTCAGGGAGTTAACACCTTCAATACCTTATCTGGGCCAACATGATACCAACTGTTAAAGCGCACTTGAGAATGTAACTTTTTAAAAAAGGTTTTGTGAGTTACATATGACAGGACTGAAACCAATATGGTCATTCCCAAAGATGAGAGACTTAACAAACAATCCAGGTCTTTTTCAATATATAATTTCAGTTACATCACACTGTAAACTTTTGCTATAAATTCAGTGTCTTACAGTTTTGTTCTCCGCAATCACCTGATGAAGAAGCAGTGCTCCAAAAGCGAGTACTTCTAAATAAACCTGTTGGACTATAACCTGTTGTTGTGTGATTTTTAACTCAGTATAATCAAGGCTCACAGATTACTATTCCTGATGCTCTTAGCAGTCTTTCAAATCACATTAAGCAAATAAGTTACCTCCTTAGACCAATAAGTTGATATTGTTGAATCCAAGTTAAAGATGTTTCCACGTCAATCTTGTTATTTTTAGACTGGCCAAAAGAAGCAAATTCAACATGCTATCTCTAATGACATCCAGCTGCATTAGCTCAAGATAATCATCCTCAGAGGAAACCTGAGCAGTGTCTTTTTGCACAGCAGTAGTATCCCTACCTCTGAGCCAGAAAACATAGTTCAAGTCCCACCTGCACCAGAGGTGAATCATAACTTCTCTGAACAGGTTAATTACAAAATAGCAATAGAGAACCCGAATATTTCAAAAGATCACAAAGAAGTACATTCTTTTTAGTCATTCAGAGATGGAGGACTCTCTGATAGCGTACTTTGTAAAAGCAAACAAAGCTTATTCCACAATCTCTTCACTGAAATATGTTTGACCGTACATACAAAGGTTACATTGGTGCAGAATAAATTTACACCAATTTATTGGCCTGGCATCAACAAGAACATGGATCAACTGATCATGTCATATGGAACATGTCAACTTCATCTATCTCAATTACTGAATTAGTCTCTCATTCCGCATGAAATTCCTTCTGCAAAATCATACCAGCTATTTTTCTGGTCTTATCATGTACATGTGGTTGAGTGGTAAATGTGTGTGATGGAAGAAAGGCATGGATCTGTCTCCTAAACATAACAGTGACCAATGAGGGTAAACCATCGCCTTGGGGAGCAGCTTGTAGATTTATTGTGGCTGTCCAAAGATCTGCCAAGTAGCTTGACGCAGTGATCATGGACTTCATCATACAAGGAAGAAAATGCATAATCAATGAATATGCAGACAGTTTCCTTAGTGTGAACCAGGATAAAGTATTAGAGACTGAAGTTTTCATATGTATGTCTTGGGTCCTAGAAAGATAACACAATGTGATGTTCAGCACAAGTCATAGGATGTCACAAACCATGATCAAATCTTACGAAAAACAGATGACATGTCTGAATGATCCATGATCAACCATCCATCACAGAAGACATTGACTCCGATACTGATATCACACCTGACAATAACTATGTACCACAATGCACTTAAGTCCGGAATGACAGATAACACACATGACTGAACAAAACTACAGAATAATAATTGTATAATGATGAGATTTGGTTATATTGCACATCAATGTATAAAGACACAGTGGCAACAGGAATCCTTGGGAATATTTATCATAAATGGTTTCCTATTCTTCAAAGGGAAAAGAAAGGGGCATCATATTATTGCACAGGTCTCAGAAAGTCATATATTGTTAAGACAGTTCGATAGCATGATGACATATGGTACTCTACCATGAAAGGTATCCATCTTACTCTCTGTTCAGTCTTTCAATTGCCTGCATATTAGGAGTCATTTAGTTCGCCAACAAATGAAGTGTGTATGTAATGTTATGTGACCCCAACTATATATGTAAGCTTATGATATCATATTTGTGTCTACAGCTGATTGTTAAAAAACCTTCAGCAATCTGACTCAATGTGAACCCGACTCTCTGGAATGCTTGTTATATGGGCTACTATATAGAAAACTTGAGGAAGCATATCACCTACTCCTCACAAAGTAGTATTCCCTGTGTTGGGGAACACAGATTGGATGATCGCTTTGTGAAACATCTCTACTCAGATATAAATCTGCCCCCAATCATCCTGTCATTTTAATTTTCCACTTTGCTGTCACTCTAACCTCAATCCCTGGTCTATTGTTTGTCAAAAGGATACAGTAGGATGTAGATCAGTTAGACAGTTGGGCGGAGAAATGGCGATTGGAGTTCAATCCGAACAATTCATTTTAGGAGGTCAAATCCAAGAGGAAAGTGGCAGGACCTTCAGGAGCTTTGATGCACAAAGGGATCTTGTGGTACAAGTCTATAGCTCCCTGAAAATGGCAACACTGGTGGGTATTGTGGTAAAGAAGAGGTAGAGCATTCTTGCCTTCATCAGTCAGGGCATTCAGTATAAAGGTTGGTAAGTCATGTTGCAACTCTATAAAAATTTTGTGAGGCGACGTTTGGAGTATTGTGTACAGCCCTAGTCACCACACTACAAGAAGACTGTGGAGGCTTTGGAGAGAGTGCCAAATAAGTTCACCAGGATGTTGTTTGGATTGGTGCGCATTAGCTATAAGGAGAGGTTGAACAAACTTGGATTGACTTCACTAGTGTCAAAGGCCGAGAGGCAACCTGATAGATGTGTATAAAATTATGGATATGTTGGATAGTTGGAGTATTTTTCACAGGGTATAAATGTCAAATACTAGAAAACATAGGTTTAAGGTGAGAGGGGTAAAATTTAAAGGAGATGTGCAAGGCAAGTTTTTTTTGACACAGAAGGTTGCAGGTACCTGTGAGATGATGCTTCTCCTTTAACAAGGTTAGGTTGTCCTTGGGTATTTTTCAGAGGGGTCATAAAGACAGAGGCTTTGTTTTGTCTGTGTTTGTCTGCTTGAAGAAGCTTTTAAGTTTAAAAAAAACCCACTTGTACAATGAAAGGGGAGCGGCCAGTTCTCCCAGCTCAGCTTTTCTCTGGTTTAGAACATAGAACAATACAGCACAGAACAGGCCCTTCGGCCCTTGATGTTGCGCCAACCTGTGAACTAATCTAAGCCCATCACCCTACACTATCCCATCATCATCCATATGCTTATCCAAGGACTGTTTAAATGCCACTAATGTGACTGAATTAACAACACTGGCAGGCAGGGCATTCTACGCCCTTACCACTCTGAGTAAAGAACCTGCCTCTGACATCTGTTTAAATCTATCACCCCTCAATTTGTAGCTATGCCCTCTCATACAAGCAGATGTCATCACCCTAGGAAAAAGACTCTCACTGTCCATGCTATCTAAGCCTCTGATCATTGGTTTGGTTTAGTTTTAGCAGTTTGGCTGTTCAGAGCAAGCTATCAGTTTTGAGGCTGCTGGTCAAAGAAACAGCTACATGGAAGAGGGTGTTCCATGCTGAATTTCTCTGCCATCTCTCTCTCTCACACACATCTCTCCTGTAATACGTTGTGTTTGATTGTATCTTTTTTGCCAAGGGGTGTTTATGGGGATTGTTGCAAGTATTTGGAACAGTGTCATTAAGTTGGGATTATCGATTGGGATTTCAAATTGGTGAAGTTATTATATATTCTGTTCTCTTTTGTTTACGTTTCATTCTGTAATCTTGCAAATTAATTCTGTTTTGTTTAGAACTAAGTGGTTTGACCAGCTGCATCTCTCCGGGAGTATCCACTGTACACCTGCTTAAAACAACTAGCAAAGTTAGGATCCAGGCTACTTTGTTGAAATGGTTTGAATGGGTTGGCCTGGTGCATAACACCTGGAACACATTGCAAAGGACTACAGTAGAATTATACATAATAGCAAAGTTTAAGAGGCATTTCAACAGACATATGAACAGGCATGAATAGAGGGACGCAGACCATGTGCAGGCAGATGGGATTAGTTCAGAATGGCATAATGGTTAGCACAAACATGGTGGGTCGAAGGGCCTGGTGCTAATCTGTACTGTTCTTTAAAATGACATCCTGTTTAGAAATACCATTTATCCATATAAAGGTCCATAGATTACAAGTGACCTTGTGTCATTAAATTATGAGGTTGGCTTCTAGAGATAGAATAAGTGCACACAGCAGATGCAAAAACCACAGAAGCTACTGCACACAATGAACAGTTTCAATAGTATGTGACGCCCAAGTGCTGTGATTATATAATTAGATATTGGGTAGGATGTGCATCTCCTTGATTGTAGTGGACATGACTTCCATTTATGGAAATAAGTTGCAGTGTTGAATCTGAGCTATCTAATAGAAGGATGATGGGGAGAAAGTGAGGTCTGCAGATGCTGGAGATCAAAGTTGAAACTTTATTGCTGGAACAGCACAGCAGGTCAGGCAGCATCCAGGGAACAGGAGATTCGACGTTTCGGGCACAGGCCCTTCTTCAGGAATGAGCAGAGAGTGTTCAGCAGGAGAAGATAAAAGGTAGGGAGGAGGGACTTGGAGGAGGGGCGTTGGAAATGTGATAGGTGGAAAGAGGTCAAGGTGAGGGTGATAGGTCAGAGTAGGATGGAGGCGGAGAGGTCAAGAAGAAGACTGCAGGTCAGGAAGGCGGTGCCGGGCTGGAGGGATTCGGCTGAGACAAGGTGGGGGGAGGGGGGATGAAGAAACTGGTGAAGTCCAAGTTCATCCCCTGTGGTTGGAGGGTTCCCAGTCGGAAGATAAGACGCTCCTCCTCCGACCGTCGCGTTGTTGTGGTTTGGCGGTGGATGAGTCCAATGACCTGCATATCCTCGGTGGAGTGGGAGGGGGAGTTGAAATGCTGTGCTACAGGGTGGTTGGGCTGGTTCGTCCGGGTGGCCCAGAGGTGCTCTCTGAATCGCTCCGCAAGTAGGCGGCCTGTCTCCCCAATATAGAGGGGGCCACACCGGCTGCAGGGGATGCAGTAGATGATGTGGGTGGAGGTGCAGGTGAATCTGTGGCGGATATGGAAGTTTCCTTTGGGGCCTTGGAGGGGGGAGGTGTGGGCGCAAGTGTTGCACCTCCTGTGGTTGCAAGGGAAGGTGCCGGGAGTGGAGGTTGGGTCGGTGGGGGGTGTGGATCTGACAAGGGAGTCGCGGAGGGAGTGGTCTCTACGGAAAGCTGATAGGGGAGGGGAGGGAAATATATCCTTGGTGCTGGGGTCTGTTTGGAGGTGGCGGAAGTGACGGCGGATGATGCGCTGTACATGGAGATTGGTGGGGTGGTAGGTGAGGACCAGTGGGGTTCTGTCCTGGTGGCGGTTGGAGGGGCGGGGCTCAAGGGCGGAGGAGCGGGAAGTGGAGGAGATGCGGTGGAGGGCACCGTCGACTACGTCGGGGGGGAAATTGCGGTCCTTGAAGAAGGAGGCCATCTGTGTTGTATGTATTTTGAACTGGTCCTCCTGGGAGCAGATGCGGCGGAGACGAAGGAATTGGGAGAATGGGATGGCGTTTTTACAGGGGGCAGGATGGGAGGAGGTGTAGTCCAGGTAGCTATGGGAGTCGGTTGGTTTGTAGTAGATGTCCGTGTTGATTCGGTCGCCTGAGATAGAAACAGAAAGGTCTAGGAAGGGGAGGAAGGAGTCCGAGACTGTCCAGGTGAATTTGAGGTCGGGGTGGAAGGTGTTAGTGTAGTGGATGAACTGTTCAACCTCCTCGTGGGAGCACGAGGTAGCGCCGATACAGTCATCAATGTAGCGAAGGAAAAGATGGGGGGTGGGGCCAGTGTAGTTGCGGAAGATGGATTGTTCCACATACCCTACGAAGAGGCAGGCATAGCTGGGGCCCATGCGGGTGCCCATGGCTACTCCTTTTGTTTGGAGAAAGTGGGAGGATTGGAAAGAAAAGTTGTTCAGGGTGAGGACCAGTTTGGTCAGTCGAAGGAGGGTGTCGGTGGAAGGGTACTGGGAAGGATGATACAGATTTTAATAGATCAGACAGAAAACAGCTTGGGTTTTTGATGATTTTGCTTTGATGAAAACCATGGAGGCCTGATGTATAGAAGCCGTAATAGATTCCTATTAAAAGTTAACTGCAATTGCTAGTTAATCTAAATCAACAATAGATGGTGTTATATGGAGCGGTACAGAATTACATTCCAAAATAGGTTGGATTTAAAGCTTGTCCTTCTACCTGTTAAAAGTCTGCTCATATAAAATGGAATAGTGATGGGGTGCTACATCATATTTTCTGTGATCTATCAAGGTTGAAATTTCCCTCCTGATTTCTGGTTCTTGCTAAAACCAATGGTATTCCAGTTGAGGAAAGCATTGAGCCTACATCTTGCTCATTCCATTGAAAAATGGCTACTGGATGCAGGCAGATCATATTGAATTGTCTCAATTAAGTCAATGTTGTCAGATGTGAAGTGGAGAAAAGTGGTGACTACGTCTGCTTAATTGAATCAGCACCACAGATCAATATCTGTTTTTCATCTACATTTATAAAGGTAGCATTAGTGAAACTAAGCATGACCTGCTGAGATGGTAGTCTCATAACAAAAGCCATGAAATAGAAATAATCTAAATATTGATTTCGGACGTTTCAACTGATTGGGCTTTGACAATGAAATTTCCCAAATGGGCAGAATGATTTCTGTTTCAGGGGGGCTCTGTTTAAAGGACCCAGTATTCATCCTCGGGAAACAGAAGTATGATCGAGTTGGGCCCAATGAACTAGTCAGATCATTGGTGACCAAGTGGTTTAAACATTAGCTGGGTTAGTAGGCTTGCACCTATTCTGTGTCATTCTATAATGTTATATTATCTTTCCCTCATCCCTCACAACCTCTTGCCTCCCCACACATTCCAATTCACGTTCTCATGGCATACTCATAGTCACTCACCCAATATCGGCCATGGGCATACCACAGGAGCTATGTGGAGATTTTTAGAAAAAACTTCCAACAATTTAATACAACTCTCATTCAATACATACTTGATACTGAAAAAAAACTCCCATTCTTTGATTTTAACTCCCATCTTACATTCAACCTACCATGAAAAGAAATTTCCATTTGTTATCCATTTTGATTTTAATCCTTTAATTGCCTCTTAAACTGTCAATCAAAATATGAACAGAACACAAACCTACTGAGCATGCTTTACCTTTTGAAACTTGGTCAAACAATCACAATAATCTCAGTGGCAGTCTCAATCCAGTCTCAATCAAAGACATAAATATAAACTGTAGGAAAAGATGAAAATTATCTTTTTTTCTAACCGATACCAGATGGCCTGTAAATCAAACAATTTAAGCATGCAGTTTTTCTTTAACCCTAAAAGATTATTTAAAGTCTAATTTTATCTTTTTTTTCAAGCTTCTGAAACAAATGTTATCTACTCTACAGGGGTATTTACAGATAATCTATTAATTTGTGATTCACTGAATTAAGACTCTGGGAATAGCCAAAATTGGATTTGATTGGATGCAGCATTGATGGCTCTGCTGGGTTTGGATCTCTTACAGTGTGCTTTATTTTCAACTCCCTTGCCTGTTGTGGCAATTGCAAGATCTATCAGCTACGTGGGTGAGACTTTTGCATCCAGGTCTCACACACTATTTTCAAAAATCTTCCAGTTGCCATGGAAATCTGGTCCAAAACATTGAAGGTTCATTTCTTGGAGATTGCACCACGTGTGTATTATATCACTTGTTCGAAATCCTGTATCTCCCATCCCAACGGCACTGTGCCTGTCCAGCTCACCACCATCTTCTCTAGGTAAATATGGCTGAGAAATAGATTGTAGTTTAACCAGTGATGTTAACATCTGGTGATGGCATGAAAATGGATCAGAATAAAATCACTGCTGAAAATGTTGTAGAATATTGTTCTACAGAATCTGACGAATTCTATCACATACCAACATTGACCTTTTCAAAGCACAATTATGCTCCGTAAATGGCAGGCTCAAATTATAATTTCAAGGAAAAAAAAAGCTTAGCATATGACCTCCATCCAATGCCAAAATATATTCAAGCTCGATGACATTAAAGTCAATTTTGCTCTGTAATTTTACCTTTTGCTGTTTCATGCTCCAAGCTAATGAAGGAAAAGCCAGTCAATATATGACTTGTAAGCCACCAGCTAATTTGTTGTCTTAATTAAAAAAATAAAATTGAATATCTCTGCTGCCAACAAAGTTTCTTAATGTATCAAGAATGTGCAGTATCAAGGCCCATTAAACACACGTATTTCAAAAGTGATTAATTCTGATTGATCCTCTACATCAACACAGACATTATTAAACAACTGAATTTGAATAATCTCGATTTTTATTAAATATGCAAAATGAAAAGAAAATTTGTTTGTTTCTTTTCTTTGGTCATTTTATCCCAAGATTTCAATTCCTATAAGCATCTAAAGGTTTGGTTACTTGTCTTTTATTCATCTCTGTTTTAAGTCTGCTTTCGTGACGGAGTTGTTGGGAGCAGTTTTACCGTTACTGGAACTAAGGTGTACTGATGGGATCGAATGGAATGGTGAATTTGCATGGAGCTCAATAAGAGACTCCACTGACTGTAATGGAGAGCAAAACTGGTGAAGCAGAAGCAAAGAATGCACTTAACCCCATCAGGTGCCTGCTCGGCCAGTTATTCAAATTGTCTACATTTGCATTCACACAGTGTTCAAGCAGTCATGTTTAGCATACTCGACAAAAAATAAATCTAAAGAATAAGACAAATTAGGTCATAACAAAATGCATCTGGATTTTCAGACCTTCTGTTAAGTTCATACCCTTTCTTGAACCTAAAATTGAGAAAGTGCTGAATCCCTCTATCTTCCATTCCTTCCACAGTCGATAAGCGATCAATCGCCTAAATTTGTCCTTCCTGAGGCATTGCTTATTGACACAGCTCACTTTGTCTTCCATTTTTTAAACTTTGGCAGTGCCCTGCACTGCCATCCTTTGTCCTCCACTTGAGTTTCCCAACAAGAAAAAAGGGTAGTATTAACACCTCTTTTTTATTAAATAGCAGATGGGTGATTAGCATTTGATGGCTGATTAACATTTAGGTCCATATTATGTTGCTTATAAGTCATTCAACATTCAAAAATCTGTGAATTTATATCGAGAAATATGTAGCAAAGCAAATGACAGTTATTCAGAAGAAAACATGGCAGAAATACTCCTCCATTTTTCAAAAGAATCTAACAATTTTATAGTACAGAAAGAGGCTATCGAACTCATCATGTTTGTACTCTCGAAAGAACTCAGCTAGTCACATTCTCCAGCCACTATTTCCATTGCCCTCTACATTAATCACTTTCAAGTGTATATCCAGATCTCTTTCAAATTTTTCTATTGAAGTCAGCTTCAACACTGTCACAGGCAGCTCATTCCAAATCCTAAGAGCTCCCTGAGTAAATAGGCTTCTCCTCATCTCACTGCGAACTGTCTTGCTGACAATCTTGAAATTGTGACCCTAGCTACTGACATGCCAACTATTGGAAACAGAATATCCTTGTTTACCATGTCAAAATTGTTCAGAATTTTGAACACCTTAATAAGGTCACCTCTTAACATTCTCTGTTCCAAGGAGAATAAGCCCAGTTTCTCAAATTTTTATATAAAAATGTTTGTATATAAAATCCCTCATTCCTTATTTCATTTTCGTAAATCTCCTTTGAACTCTCTCCAGGGCGTTAACATCCTTCCTTAAATAAGGTGCTGAGAACTGAACATAATACTCCAAATCTGGTCTGGCCAATGATTTGTAGAGGTACGGCATCACTTCCTTGCTTTTAAACTCTATGCCTCTATCCATAAACCCAAGGATGCGATAAGCCTTCAACAGTTTCAACTCGCCTGGCCACATTCAGGGAATCATGCACGTGAACCCCAAGGACATTCTGCTCCTGTACATCCCTCAACGTTGTCCCATTGAGCCTGCATTGTCTCTCTTTATTTCTTCTGCCCAAATGCAAGAAAATTATGTCTTGCAAGAAAATAAATACAAGGTCTCACAGTCGCAAGTTCGGGAAAACTCTAATTATTTCAAAACCACGTTAGTTTTTAAAAAACATTTGAAAAAAGTGTATGCTGTCACAACTGGCAGAGAATACCATATTCTACAATGTTTTTTATATCCTTTAGAATTAATGATCAGTAAACCAAGGCCTGGAAGGGCACAATTTCCTGATATGTGCTTGCATTATGAGCCAGAAGCACTGAAGTGCAAAATCCTTAATCTTAATGTCTTCAAATGCATCTTGTTTTATTAATCATATGTCACGCAAAAACAGAAATAAGCGGTTTGGGCGCACTCAACAGATCTATGAAGTACACTACAAGGAGCTTAATTTACATATTGAAAATTATTTAGACCTTTTGAATTGCAATGGATTAATTTTAAAAGAATTAAAAATAAACTAGCAAAACATTGAACCTGTGGAGGCAACTTCCTTGATCACAGCCTACACAGTAATACAACAAATGGTTTACTCACCTGATGTGTAATGGTCGTAGTGCACACATTTGAAAGGGATAAAAGATTGTCAGGCAACTTAATTTAGGGAGTGTGGTGCTGGAAAAGCACAGGTCAGGCAGCATCTGAGGAGCAGGAGAATCGACATTTCAGACATAAACCCTTCATTAGGAACGATGAAGGGCTCTTGCCCGAAACTTCGATTCTCCTGCTCCTTGGATGCTGCCTGACTTGCTGTGCTTTTTCAGCACCACACTCTCGATTGTGATCTCCAGCATCTGCAGTCCTCACTTTCTCCCAACCCATTTTGGGGAAGCAATTAAATAGTCAAGTGTGGTAAAAAAAATCTCCTCAATAAAATTGACATTAAAGATATGAAAGATGCTATTAAAATCCATGGGATTAAACTAAAACAAAGGTAAATTTGCCACAGTCTTACCAGACCACTGGGCTGCTCTCTTATTAGAGAGAGTGACATCCTGGTGGTGGTTCAACCTGAGGGTCACCATGCCTCAGGAGAGGCTGAAATGGACAATTCTTCATAGTAACCTCAGCCAGGACAGGAATTGAACCCACACTGCTAGTGTCACTCTGTATTGCAAACCACCATTCCATTCAATTTAGCTAACTGACATCCCCTGATAAAAACAGAAAAGTCACCATCGTCCTACTGGACCACAGAGCTGCTCTCTCATTACAGATCGGAGGTAATTTCATCTGAGGGTCAACCCCACCTCAGGTGAAGGGGAGAGGTTGAGAAGGAGACCCTCTTATAACTAGTGGCAGCTGTGCCTTCAGATACCTAGACCTCAGATTTTGGAAGTCTCCTTCTAAACCTGACTGCCTTTCTCCACCTTTTTGTCCTGCTTTAGATCTCTGTCTACTATTTGGTTCATTTGTCTACTGGTCAGGCTCAGTGTTGAATATTATCTGATCTTGGTAGGTATTTATTGAAGCTTTGCTAAGGTAAATGTGTTATACAAATACAAGTTGTTGTTGAGTTTTGGTAAAGAATTTTAAATTGCGATTTTAGAGATTGTTTGCTCTGGTTTTGGAACAGATTATAAATTTGCTCACTGAGCTGGTAGATTTGTTCTCAGACGTTTTGACACCATGCTAGGTAACATCATCAGTGAGCTTCCAATGAAGCACTAGTGTACTGTCCCACTTGCTATTTATGTGTCTTGGTCTGTTGTGGTGGTGACATCACTTCCGGTTCTTTTTCTGAGAGGTTGGTAAATTGGGTCCAAATCAATATGTTTGTTAATGGAGTTCTGGTTTGAATGCCCGGCCTCTAGGGATTCCCGTGTGTGTCTTTGTTCAGCCTGTTCTAGGATGGATGCATTGTCCCAGTGGAACTGGTGTCCTTCTTCGTCTGTGTGTAAGGATACCAGTGATAGTTGGTCATGTCGTTTGGTAGCTAGTTGGTGCCCATGTATCCAGGTGGCTAGTCTCCTGCCTGTCTTTCCAATGTAATGTTTGTTGCTGTCGCTGCAGGGTATTTTGTAAATGACGTTTTTGTCTGCTGGTTGTTGGTACAGGATTCTTCAAAATCATCAGGAGCTGTTTCAGTGTGGTGGTAAGTTTGTGGGCTACCATGATGCAGAGGGGCCGGAGTAGTTTGGTCATCATCTCCGAGATGTCTTCGATGTATGGTAGTGTGGCTAGAGTCTCTTGGCGTCTTATGTCTTCTAGTTTAGGTCTGTTGCATAGGAATTGGCAGATTGCACTTATCGGGTACCTGTTGTTCCTGAATACACTGTATAGGTGTTTTTCCTCAGCTTCTCCTAGTTCCTGGATGCTGCAGTGTGCTGTGGCTCATCTAAATAATGTCCTGATTCAGCTCTGTTTGCGGGTGTTGGGATGATTGCTCCTGTCGCTGAGTATCTGGTCTGTGTGTGTAGCTTTCCTGTAGATGCTAGTCTGCAGCTTTCCAGTAACTCTTCATTCTGCTGTGACATCTAAGAAGGACAGTCTGTTGTTCGCATCCTCTTTGGTGAACTTTATACTGGTAAGGATGTTTTTTATATGTTTGTGGGTTTCTTCTAATTTGTTGCATTTCATGATGACAAAGGTGTCATCCACAGAGCGGATCCAAAGTTTGTCAGGTAGAGGATGATGAGGTCATGGTTTCCTTCAACATGATGGACCTATTCACATCAATAAACATCATCCTGGCCAAAGAAACACTGGCCTCACTGCTAGACGAACCAAGGACATAAAGACCTGACAGCACCAATTCCATTAGCAAGGACAGCATTCTCAAACTCGTAAACCTGTGCTTCACAACCCACTTCACCTTAAACGACAAGATCTACAAACAAATCAATGGGCCGCTTATGGGATCACCAATATAAGGACTCTCAGCAGAAGCAGTTATGCAAAGGTTAGAACAAACAATCCTTCCCATGATCCAGCCCAAGCTTTGGGTCCGCTATGTGATATCACCCACCACAACAGACCAGGACAGATAAATAGAAAGTGGGACATTACACTAGTGCTTCATCAGAAGTTCACTGATGTTACCAAGCATAGTGACAAAATGTCTGTACAGGACATTAGTTAGGCCATTGTTGGAATATTGCATGCAATTCTGGTCTCCTTCCTATTGGAAAGATGTTGTGAAACTTGAAAGGATTCAGAAAAGATTTATAAGGATGTTGCCAGGGTTGGAGGATTTGAGGTATAGGGAGAGGCTGAGCAGGCTGGGGCTGTTTTCCCTGGAGCGTCGGAGGCTGAGGGGTGACCTTATAGAGGTTTACAAAATTATGAGGGGCATGGATAGGATAAATAGACCAGGTGCTTTCTCTGGGGTTGGGGAGTCCAGAACTATAGAGCATATGTTTAGGGTGAGAGGGGAAAGATATAAAAGAGACCTAAGGGGCAACGTTTTCACACAGAGGGTGGTATGTGTTTGGAATGAGCTGCCAGAGGAAGTGGTGATGGCTGGTACAATTGCAACATTTAAGAGGCATTTGGATGGGTATATGAATAGAAAGGGTTTGGAGGGATATGGGCCGGGTGCTGGCAGGTGGGACTAGATTGGGTTGGGATATCTGGTCAGCATGGATGGGTTGGACCAAAGGGTCTGTTTTCATGCTGTACATCTCTATGACTCTATGACTCTAAATCTACCAGATCAGCGAGCCGACTTAAGAATTTTAAATATTTCAGCAAAGAGGAAATTGTTGTCCATGTTTTGGATATTTTGACTAGTTTATGTATTAAAAACACTTTGCTCAGCCGTTCATTGAAAAAAGGCACACAGAATTCAGTTTGTACTTCAATTTGATTTTACTCACAAAATATTCCTTACTGAAAACACCATTTCCCAAATTCCCACAATATTTACTCTCTATCTAACTCTATCCATCCCAGTAGGGATATTACCCACAAAAATCCACATGTTTGAGCTAGGCCGTTGGAAGCTCCTTCCTCTCTGACGTGGCTCTCTTCTATGAAGCTGGGTCGCCCAGTTTTATGGGAATGTGGGTGTACTGTGCCTTTAAGAGAGTTAAAATCTGCCCAAACTACCTGACACAGCACCGAGTGTTCTGGATAAGATAACAACGTAACATTTGGTTGAAACAGCTCGATTAGCTGGGTTGCCTGGGTGACGACAAAACAAATTCAAATTTGGCCATACCTTTTAAATTATACCCCAAAATTACCAAACTCCAATCAAGTTCGAATTTAGTATATTGACAAACTTAAAAGCCAATGACACAATCTGATGTTTGGGGGTATAAGACTGGGGAAAACTGAACAGTTGAGGGAAAACTGCCAAAATACCAACAGATGTTGGCTACTAGTAAGAACTCTTTGAGGGGTATTTTTCCAGAGAAGGAGTTTGCATAGAGAAAAAGCATCAACATCGACCTGGAGAGCAAATCCACAAAGAGAAGATTCGACAGTTGGCTGGTTTTGAAATTTGATTTTTTGGTAAATCTTAATCGGGGGGGGGGGTATATCAGACTAGTATTGTAGAAGGGGAAGGTAAAAGATAAGTTAGAGAAAGGAGTTGTAAATAGTAGTTCATTAATTATTCTCTGTTATACTTTAAGAAATAAAGTTGTTAAGTTTTACTTTAAATAGTAACCTTTGGGATAGTTCTTGGCCTCTCAAATTTTCACAGATTACCGCACAGGGTAAATCTTTTCTGTGTTACAGGTTTAAATTAGCAGGGAGGTTTACCCTGTGTTGTAACACCCAGGTCAGGGTGGATCTTCCCCTGTATCTTCAGCCACAAATCTTGCTGTGAGTCTTCACTGAGGGGGTGGCTGCCAGACGTATATTTTTGTTCCCTTTGTCCTGGACCTCCTGAATATTCTGTGCCCTTTGGCCAGTGAGGTCATAAGCAGGATCAATGCATCCAATAGGGTCACACCAACATTGTTCACTGTTGCTACGCAGAGTGGTGTGAAGACTCATCCTCAGGCACTTCTGGATGTCAAGGTGCCCGAAAGTCTGATCAATATTTCTCCAATATGCAACCCTCGGGTTGGTTGTAACTGGCTCCCCTGAACATTTGTTATGTCTTTGATCTTGGTTTCCACTGTTCCCTGTAGCCAATAGCTGCTGTTGAATTTAGTTTGAATAATTTTCTGTCAAGCCCGATTTCTCCAGCTGTGCATCTATTTAGAATGTCCAGCTTTAGGCCCATTGTTGCTTGATCACTGAATCCTATATTATTTATCTCCTCATGGGAAAATGGCATACTAGTCCTATAAAAGCCTCTCGCACCGAATAAAAAGAGAGGAAGATTTGTCATTGATATAATCTTTCTCAATTCAGTTATCATATATAATATAACTATCCCACAAAGCTAGAGAATGACAAATGCACAAATATCAGAAAGACATCTTCTATTTCTTCAACAGTACTTTTCCATTGTAGAATGTATTGCTCTTGGAGTATTGGAACACATATTTGAAAAAGGTCACACATATCAACTCACACAAAGCCATGCTGACTATTCTTAATCAGTCCTTGCCTCTCCAAATGCATGTAAACCCTATCTTTCAGAATCCCTCCAACAACTTATCCACCACCAATGTCAAAATAACGGGTCTATAGTTTCCAGGTTTCTCCTTACAGTGTTTCTTAAATAAAGGCACCCTCCAGCATATAACCTTCTGGGGGGTCTCCAATTTCTTCCCTCACTTCTCACAATGCCCATAAAAAGCTCTTCATTTCACACCAACTGATTGCAAACCTATTACTTTAAAAGTTATCTATATATCTCTAAAAGAATCATTAGAACCAATAGTAATGGCAACTGAAAAGAAAATGGAAGAACAAATTCTGGTAATATTGGCTGCAAATAGGTCTTTCAATTGGATTTCGAAAACTTGCTTGCAAACATAATAGAACAATTTACGACGGTTATTTGCAAAATAAGGAAACATAACATACACAAAACAACAAAGAACATGAAAATGGGAAGACATGTCACGAGATTATTTTCAAATTTGAGAAATGTAGTGATATTAAGGAGATTGTGTGATGCAGTGGCTTGTGTCCCTACTACCAACCCAGAAGATCCAGGGTCAAAGCCAGTCCTGGACTGGTTTCAAAGTGTGTTCATCACATGGCCAAACAGCCCGAGTATGGAGTTGAAAATCCTGTCAAAAATTGCAATGGCAGGTATCAAGAAAGGAGGAGATCCCTGAACATGTGATGGAAAGAAATTGGAGTGTCTACCATCATATGTGTAACAACAGAATTCAATGCTACTTTCTCTGTTGGTTTAAAGTCATGGTTCAATTATCTTTGTCCAATTTCAACAATAATGTATTAGCTCTCAATGTCCTTAAGAAGATTTTAACAGAGACTTACCTGATGCTGATTTGCTTTTGCCAATTGCTCATTAGCTGAAACAACATTTGAAGCTGCATTCTCAATGTTGGCTTCAATGCTATCTGTTAATTGAAGAATAAAGTTGTACAAATATGGTGAGATCAGCAATGCTTCTGAAATAGATTCACCATTATGTTGTCTCAAGTTGGAAGATCATAATTTCAATAAACAATCTTAATATCTCAATAAGGAAATAGCTGAAGAAATTAATAAGTACTTTGTGACAGTCTTCACAGTGGAAGACATGAGTAATATCCCAACAATTAAAGAGAGTCAGGGGCAGAGTTGAGTATGGTAGCCATTACAAAAGAGAAAGTGCTAGAAAAGCTAAAAGGTTTAAAAATTGATAAATCTCCTGGCCCCAATGGGCAACATCCTAGAATTCTGAGTGAGGTGGCTGAGTAAATAGCGGAGGCATTGGTTGTGATCTTTTAAAAGTCACTGGAGTCAGGGAAAGTCCCAGATTATTAGAAAATCACTGTTGTAACCCCCTTGTTCAAGAAAGGATCAAGATAAAAGATGGAAAAATTACAAGCTGATTAGCCTAACCTGGGTTGTTGGTAAAATTCTAGAATCCATTGTTAAGGATGAGATTTCTAAATTTTTGGAAGTGCAGGGTCAGATTAGAACAAGTCAGCATAGATTTAGTAAGGGGAAGTCATGCCTGACAAACCTGTTAGAATTCTTTGAAGAGGTAATGTAGATTAAACCAGGGAAACCCAGTGGATGTTATCTACCTAGACTTCCAAAATACCTTTGATAAGGTGCCTCACAGGAGGCTGCTGAGTAAGATGAAGGCCCATGGTAATCTACTGGCATGGATTGAGGATTGGCTGTCTGACAAAAGATAGAGAGTTGGGATAAAAGATTATTTTTCGGAATGGCAGCCGGTGACAAGTGATGTCCCGCAGGGTTTATTGCTGGGACCGCAGCTGTTCACTTTATATATTAATGATCTGGATGAAGGGATTGGGGGAATTCTGGCAAAGTTCGCCAATGATGCGAAGTTAGGTGGATAGGCATGTGGTAATGAGGAGGTGGGGAGACTGCAGAAAGATTTAGACAGTTTAGGAGAGTGGTCCAGGAAATGGCTGATGAAATTCAATGTGAGCAAATGTGAGGTCTTGCACTCTGGAAAAAAAGAATGCAGGCATGGACTATTTTCTAAATGCGGAGAAAATTCATAAAGCCGAAGTACAAAGGGAGCTGGGAGTGCTAGTCCAGGATTCTCTAAAGGTTAACTCGCAGGTTGAATCCATGATTAAGAAACCAAATGTCATGTTATCATTTATCTCAAGAGGGTTGGAATATAAAAGCAGTGATGTGCTTCTGAGACTTTATAAAGCTCTAGTTAGGCCACATTTAGAATACTGTGTCCAATTTTGGACTCCCCACCTCAGGAAGGACATACTGGCACTGGAGCATGTCCAGCAGAGATTCACACGAATGATCCCTGGAATGGTAGGCCTAACATATGATGAGCGGCTGTATTCATTAGAGTTTAGAAGGTTGAGGGGAGATCTTATAGATAATGCATGGCTAAGAAAGGGTGGACGCTGGGAAGTTATTTCCGTTAGGCAGGGAGACGAGGACCCATGTGTACAGCCTTAGAATTAGAGGGGGTCAATTTAGAATGGAAATGAGGAGACATTTCTTCAGCCAGAGAGGGGTGGGCCTGTGGAATTCATTGCCATGGATCGCAGTGGAGGCTGGGACATTAAATGTCTTCAAGGCAGAGATTGATAAATTTTTGATCTCACAAGGAATTAAGGGCTACGGGGAGAGTACAGGTAAGTAGAGTTGAAATGCCCATCAGCCATGATTAAATGACGGAAAGGACTCGATTGGCCCAATAGCCTTACTTCCACTCCTATGTCTTATGTCCTTATGGTCTTGTAAATCTGTCATGTAGGAAATAGTGATGATATGTTAATACCTATAAATATCTTTGCCTAGTGCCTTAATATCAGATAACTTAAACATTCATGAAACAGTGACAAAGAAGGTCCACAAAAAATAAATCACTAAGACGATGCAAAAGATAAAAAGCCTTCATTATAAGGAGATACCTGACAAATGAAGACATGTTTCTTTCGAGCCAAGAAGGTGAAATGAAGATCTGATTTTGTTTTATTCTTTCAAATTTTATAACTGAGTTTGGAAAGACGCATCAATTCATTCCTAGTCCCACTGCTCCATTAGTCAGATCAAATTTAAAATTTAACTTAAGTGGTGATATGGTCAATTTCCAGTTGGCTGGTCGGCTGGCTCATGATGCAGAGGAACACCAACAGCATGGGTTCAATTTCCCCACTGGATGAGGTTACCCCATGAGGGTGTCTTCTTCTCAACCTTTCCCTTCACCTGAGTCATAATGACTCTCAGGTTAAACTGCCACCAGTCATCTCTCCCTAATGAGACAGTAGCTCTATGATTCAGTAGGACAATGTCAACTTCACTTTTACCTTTTGTGCCAATTATATATATTTTGCACTGAATCTGGGTTAGTATTTTAAAAAGAAATCAGCCAGTTTTGTTTCATCAAAATAATGACTAGTTTATTACAAATAAGATGCACTCAAACTAATATGCAAAGATTATTAACCATAAACGTGGGGAAAATATAACAGGGTCTGGTACCAGCTGTGGAGAGACAAACAGAGGTAGCATTTTGAATCTGATAGATCTTTTCTTCAAGAATTGAAAGGGGCTGAGAATTGGTGGTTTTAATGCCGTTGACGGGGTTACAGGGGTGAAGGAAGAGTGAGAGGAACAGATGGTGGAGAGTGCTCACAGCAAAGGTCAAAGGGAGCAATCATAATAGTAAAAGGTAGATAGAAATGCAAAGTAAGTGTAAGTGAATGGTGTGAAAAGGAGAAAATAGGTCAGCTCTGCTGACAGCAAAGTCAACAAGTTACAAACAGGACATGCTCAGGGTCTGTATGTGTGTGGGAATGGAGCTCTCTAATAGAGGAAATGTCATACTCTGAAGTTGAAAAACTCAACATTGAGTCCTAGACACTTTAAAGTATCCTAAGGGGAAAACAATGTGTTATCACTCCAGCTTGTGTTGATCTTTGTTGGAACACCTAGCTTGCCCAAGATGGAAATATTAGCAATTGAGCAAGATGGCTTGTTTAAATGGCAAGTAACTGGAAGACTGGTGGTCACTCCTACTGAGAGAGAGTGGAAGTATTCTGCAAAGTAGTCACCATGTCTGGGTTTGATCTTACCAATACAAAGGAGACTTTTTTTCAGCAGTGAATGCAGAAGACACGATGGACAAGTAATAAAAGTAAAACACTGCTTCTTCGGGAAGGTGTGTTTGGAAACTGGGACAATGAAGAGGGAGATGGTGTATGGACAAGTGTTACACCTTCTCCAATTCCATGGGAAGATGACATATGGATATGAGGAAGTATGAGGAGTGATGGAGACTATCATGATGGAAATAGACTGTGGAATGCTGACAGTGGAGGGAAGAGAAGATGTCTTTAGTTGTGACATCCTGCTGAAGGTGTTGGAAATGGTAAAATGTGATCCTTTAAATGCAAAGACTAATGGGGTGAAAAATGAGGACAAGGGAAACACTAAGTTATTCTGGAATGGAGGAATAGGATAAGGGCTGGAAATAGGTCGGACACAGCTGAGGGCCCAGTCAACTGCATTGTGGGGGAACCTTAAGCTAAGGAGAAAGGCGGTCATGTCAGAGGCAGCCTGCTTGGGTTCACATCATCGTTCTAAGTGCGATGAAGTCAGAGAAATTGGAAAAATGAAAGAGAATCCTTGCAGGAAGCAGGGCGTGAGGAAGTGAAATTGAGGTAACTGTGGAAGTTGGTTGGTTTGTGGAGGATAGTCTCAGACAACATATCCCAGAAATATAAATAAAGATTTCAAGGGAGGGAAGAGTCAGAGGTGGACCAGGCGAAGATGAGAAAAGGATATAATTTGGAAGCAAAATGAACTAATTTTTCCAATTCAGGATGAGAGCAAGAAGCAGCAGCAATTTCATCACTGATGGATGGGAGGAGTTGTGAGTATTGAGGGGGATGCTGCTAAGTAGGACTGGAACTCGGAGTGTTCCGCATGCTCCACAAACAAACAAACACCAGAGAGACGTATTCAATTATCCATCGCCACACCTAAATATGTCAAAGTCCCATATATTTAAGATCATAAGAAAAATAAACAAAGCAGACAGCAGACATTTAGTGGAGATCATTTGCTAGGGAATGGTAAAACCTATCAGAAATGCATGCAGGCCACTCCGTCAGTGATTATTGTGATCATCAATGGTGCAACCAGCTCGACCCCCCCCCACCCCCCCATCCTTTATTCCAATTACCCATTCCCAGCCAAATATGTTTCCAACTCAAATATGAAAGCATGAGTTGAGTTTTTTTTTCCATGATATCTCCAAAATGCATTCTTTTTAGGGGAGTACGTGATGCTCTTTTGAGCAGTCAACCCACACGCTATACCCAACCTCAGAGTATCTCAACCAATGTCAATTTCCCTTAAATGGAAAGGTCTAGTGTTCCTTCCATTTGTGATGACAACAATTCTATATTTCTAAAGATCTAATTTCATTAGCCACCCCCTCTCTTTATCCTGCTCAATACGTTAAGAATTGGAAAAATAGGTGCTCCGGCCATGTTCTTTCAATTGTGTTGCTCGGCTCAGATTCAATACTCTCTGTGATGTAGCAGAGCTTTGGAAATGGAGAGTGTTCTCAATAATGAGTCAGAAAATGTGGAAACAGTTGAAGAAATTATCACATGGCTAATGGCATCCCAACATGTCATTTATGCTGAACTGAAGCAATTTTGCATTCCATAAAATAATCATGCAAATAAATGTATTGAAATGTAAATGCTTTTAATAACTAAAAACCATAATTTGATGCGAATGTGCAATTAATCACCATTAGTCAGCTTTGTGATTAGCACTCTACTTTCCTTTAAACTTGAGATGAACAACAGTAACTGGTTGCTCCTTATCTTGTCCATTCAACTAAAAGTTAATCGCTCAAGGACAGCATATGCTGTTAACCTTGTGTCTTTGGTGTTACTTCAAGTTGAAAGTGAACATTTCAACATCAATTCAGTACCTCATGCTTGTCCCACCATTTAATCAGAGCTTTTTCATCTTGCCCAAAGAATTGATAGCCTTTGCTGACAAAAATCTATTAATCTAGTTTGATATCAGGAGAAAAATACTTGATCTGCCATGTTGATACGTTTTGGAGCCTGTCTTTTTTGTTCTTCCACAGTCTGATCGATAATATTCATCTTTGTTTTAAAGTTGATCTTATTGATGTGATTTAGCTGTAAAACGTAATGTATTAAAATCAAGAAAATCAATACACCTTTGGGTATTGCTGTAAGTGCCCAACTTTACATGTTTAATGTTTTAATCTCATTGTCAAGGGAGAGATGGGTAATGAAGGAGTTGACTGCTAAGAAATTATATTAGAGGTAAACAAACAGGAAATATGATCCAGAAACAGAACTTATTTTACTGCAGACTGAAATACAATTCTCCTCCAACTGTATATATTAGATTTTTGTTTTAATTTAATGATTCCACAATATGTGGACAACAGCCTTCTCTAGTTGCTGTAAGATGTTGATTGCTCTTTTTCTCGAATCGATGATGATTTATGATAATAGTACAGCCATAATGTTAGTGAGGATGTAAGACAACATGAAGTCATTTTCATCTTTGGCAGCTGCCTGATAATCTGATGGAACAGACTTTCCAACCTATGTGGAATTCAATGGGGTGAAAATCAGGCAAACATACAACAGATGAGTGGTCCAGATACAAAACCTGTGGTAAAGCCACATATTTTCCTTTGCGAAATTTTCAAAGTGATTGGTGAAAGAACCCTTTGGGAGATGAAAAGAGGGTATTATGCATCAAGCTGCTCTGACCAGGAATATATTTTCTTGACCATAAGAAAAGATTGCAGATTTGTGGGAAAAGCTGTTGAATTTTAAGGAGCCAATGTAGTCGTGAAGGAGCTCATTGAATGTTGTGCAATTTTATGTCTGAAGACCTATCAGTATGTTGTAAAGTTGGGGTGAGCTGTTTGCTGCTATGTACACTGAAATGAACAGAATATACAAAAATACAACTATATATGGGGAGAAAGAAACAGCAATAGTCTTGTTTAAAATGTAGCATCCAAGGAGCTTCGAAAGCGACGTTTCGGGCAAAAGCCCTTCATCAGGAATAAAGGCAGTGAGCCTGAAGCGTGGAGAGATAAGCTAGAGGAGGGTAGAGGTGGGGAGAAAGTAGCATAGAGTACAATGGGTGAGTGGGGGAGGGGATGAAGGTGATAGGTCAGGGAGGAGAGGGTGGAGTGGATAGGTGGAAAAGGAGATAGGCAGGTAGGACAAGTCATGGGGACAGTGCTGAGCTGGAAGTTTGGAACTAGGGTGAGGTGGGGGAAGGGGAAATGAGGAAACTGTTGAAGTCCACATTAATGCCCTGGGGCTGAAGTGTTCCGAGGCGGAAAATGAGCCGTTCTTCCTCCAGGCGTCTGGTGGTGAGGGAGCGGCGGTGAAGGAGGCCCAGGACCTCCATGTCCTCGGCAGAGTGGGAGGGGGAGTTGAAATGTTGGGCCACGGGGCGGTGTGGTTGGTTGGTGCGGGTGTCCTGGAGATGTTCCCTAAAGGGCTCTGCCATGAATCGCCCAGTCTCCCCAATGTAGAGGAGATCGCATCGGGAGCAACGGATACAATAAATGATATTAGTGGGGTTGCAAGTAAAACTTTGATGGATGGGGAAGGCTCCTTTCGTGCCTTGGATAGAGGTGAGGGAGGAGGTGTGGGCGCAGGTTTTACAGTTCCTGCAGTGGCAGGGGAAAGTGCCAGGATGGGAGGGTGGGTTGTAGGGGCGCGTGGACCTGACCAGGTAGTCACGGAGAGAACGGTCTTTGCAGAAGGTGGAAAGGGGTGGGGAGGGAAATATATTCCTGGTGGTGGGGTCTGTTTGGAGGTGGCGGAAATGTCGGTGGATGATTTGGTTTATGCAAAGGTTGGTAGGGTGGAAGGTGAAATTGTGATCTCTAAAGAAGGAGGCCATCTGGTGTGTTCTGTGGTGGAACTGGTCCTCCTGGGAGCAGATGTGGATGCCATCCCGTATTCCCAATTCCTCCACCTCCGCCGTATTGTATCCGTTGCTCCCGATGCGGTCTCCTCTACATTGGGGAGACTGGGCACTTCCTAGCAGAGCGCTTTAGGGAACATCTCCGGGACACCCGCACCAACCAACCACACCGCCCCATGGCCCAACATTTCAACTCCCCTTCCCACTCTGCCGAGGACATGGAGGTGCTTGGCCTCCTTCACCGCCGCTCCCTCACCACCAGACGCCTGGAGGAAGAATGCCTCATCTTCCGCCTTGGAACACTTCAACCCCAGGGCATCAATGTGGACTTCAATAGTTTCCTCATTTTCCCTTCCCCCACCTCACCCTAGTTCCAAACTTCCAGCTCAGCACTGGCCCCATGACTTGTCCGGACTTTTCCTACCTGCCTATCTCCTTTTCCACCTGTCCATTCCACCCTCTCCTCCCTGACCTATCACCTTCATCCCCTCCCCCATTCACCCATTGTACTCTATGCTACTTTCTCCCCACCCCCACCCTCCTCTCGCTTATCTCTCCACGCTTCAGGCTCACTGCCTTTATTCCTGATGAAGGGCTTTTGCCCGAAACGTCAATTTCGAAGCTCCTTGGATGCTGCCTGAACTGCTGTGCTCTTCCAGCACCACTAATCCAGAATCTGGTTTCCAGCATCTGCAGTCATTGTTTTTATCATGTTTAAAATGTAACTAATACTCACCAATGTTTTCACCCTGTTCATGTACCAGTAATGCTAGATCCTTGATAATCTGATTCACATCAAGCATGTCTGCCTGTGGACAGATTGAAGAAAAGCATTAAATCAGTGTGCAGTCTGAAAGATCAGGTGACATACGAATCCTAAACAAAATTTGTCAATTTAATAAAGGGAAGCATTTTAATTCTAACATTTATCTTTAAACTTTAATCAACTACAGAAGGCCTGAACAGTCTGGGTATAAAATCTAGAAACATGGCTTATTTTTCTAAATTTAAATGATTTACAAAAATACATTTTGATAAGAAAAATATCTTCAATGTTAAACTAATGCTGTTTTTAGATTAGATTAGATTAGATTACTTACAGTGTGGAAACAAGCCCTTCGGCCCAACAAGTCCACACCGACCCACCGAAGCGCAACCCACCCATACCCCTACATTTACCCCTTCACCTAACACTACGGACAATTTAGTATGGCCAATTCACCTGACCTGCACATCTTTGGACTGTGGGAGGAAACCGGAGCACCCGGAGGAAACTCACGCCAATACAGGGAGAATGTTTACAAAGCAACAGGCAAGAGTTGATGAGCAGGTGGTGATTAAGTGTCGAACCCTATGACGTTTTTATGATCATTTGAGTATTATTTCAACTCATAGGCCTCATGTTAAGCTCCTGATCACATAACAGTTCAATCAGTGGAAGCAAAATTGTCACTGCAAAGTTGCAATTGCCTATCTGCACTTCTGTTTGATGAATTGTAGAAGGCAGTTAAACACAGAAATCTGGAACAGAAGTAGGCCATTCAGCCCTTTGAGCCTTCTCCATCAATCAATACCATCATGACCTATCCTCAATCTCAATGTCATATTCCCTCTTTCTCCCTTTGATGCCATTAAAATAAAAAAAAACAACTTTCTTGAATATATTCAGGGACTTGGGCCTCCACAGCCTTCTGTGACAAAGAATTCCGTAGTTATACTACACTTCAAATGAAGAAATGTTTCCTCATCTCAATCCTAAATGGTCTACCCTGTATCCTGAGCTGATGTCCACTGGTTTCACACTCCACAGTCATGGAAAAATCTTTCCACCTGCACCTGCACCTCCACACACACCATTTACTGCATCCGCTGCACCCGATATGGCCTCCCCTATATTGGGGAGACAGGCCGCCTACTTGCGGAACGTTTCAGAGAACACCTCAGGGACACCCAGACCAACCAACCCAACCATCCCGTGGCTCAACACTTCAACTCCCCCTCCCACTCCACCAGGGACATGCAGGTCCTTGGACTCCTCCATCGCCAGACCATAGCAACACGACGGCTGGAGGAAGAGCACCTCATCTTCCGCCTAGGAACCCTCCAACCACAAGGGATGAACTCAGATTTCTCCAGTTTCCTCATTTCCCCTCCACCCACCTTGTCTCAGTCCCAATTCTCAAACTCAGCACCACCTTCCTAACCTGCAATCTTCTTCCTGACCTCTCCACCCCCACCCCCACTCTGGCCTATTACCCTCACCTTAACCTCCTTCCACCTATCGCATTTCCAACACCCCTCCCCCAAGTCCCTCCTCCCTACCTTTTATCTTAGCCTGCTGGACACACTTTTCTCATTCCTGAAGAAGGGCTCATGCCCAAAACGTCGATTCTCCTGCTCCTTGAATGCTGCCTGACCTGCTGCGCTTTTCCAACAACACACTTTCAGCTCTGATCTCCAGCATCTGCAGTCCTCACTTTCTCCATGGAAAAATCTTCCCAATATTCAGTCTACTAGCCCATTAGAATTCTATAAATTACAATCCTGTCCTCTCGCAACCTTCTAAAGGTGAATTAATACAGGCCCAGTTGAATCACCCTCTCTTCATAAGACAGCCCTACCATCCTCAGTACCTTCAGGAGAAAATGTCTGGAAAATGCTGAAAGTTGTCTTCCTGGGAGCCTAAATAGAAGACATGAGGACAAGGAGGGAAACAGAAATTTGCCAAGCTTGGAATGCTTGCTTTTCTACATTAAAGTTGTTAATATGTATCATGGCTAAGTTCAACTAAATTGAATGCTTCTCATATACTGGACCATATGAGAGCTAGAGGCAGAGTCTGCCTGCAGCATCAGTCACTTGCCTATCTGTGAACATCAATCTGGAATAGCTCTAATAGCGAGGGACTAATGATAAAACTATTTGGAAGACATTTGAAAATACTAGCACCCAACTTGTAGATATGAGAAGAAGCCCAAATGACAGGGTTCAAAAGATACTAGCACTGTTAAACATTGTGGTCAAACCTTTTAAAGTGTTCATAGCAAAGTGAACAGGAATTTTTAAAAACAATTTAGGCTGAAATTGCAATTGGGTTTACTACACCGCAGATGCTAATAAAACTGGATCTTGCTGTCTCACTGCGTATCTGCATCATGTCTCTCAGACTTGAAAGTGTCAATTCAGGTGATATTTTGGATTACTCTAAATTAAATGGACAAATGTATCAGAGTACAATTCAGGAAGTTCAATGAGGCTTTGCAGAGTTCTTGGTGAACTTTGGACAGACATTGTCTTTCAAGAAAGTTAGTGGGTTTTGAGAACTAAAATAACATGTTAATTCACTAAACTCAATGAACAATAGTAAGGCTGAATCTAGGGTGACTACTGTTTAATCAAGAGGCTTGCAATACTCAGAGATAGTTGATGTGATACAATGTGATTGGAAAGATTGTGTCTCCGTGATCTGAAACATGGAACACAGGATTTGTGTAATTTCTTATTCAAAACCAATGCTATAAATGGATAATAGCTGCACTGATAATAGCTAGACTTCAATATAAATGAAAAGTATATCTCTGATTAGAATGTTTCACGATAACATTGAGATCCTTTTTCAATAGAAACATATTAAATTAAATCAATTGTTACAATAACAATATGTTTGATGATGAATATCATAACAAAGAGAACAATGTATTTTTTCATCACGTTAACAAAGATAGTTGTCACGGTTTCTTTCTATTAGGTTAAGTGAATAATTATTGTATATTTTTCTCTCTGCAAATGTCAAAGCATACATGCTTTTTTTAGGATAAGTCTGGCATTATTACGATATGAAAATAATTTTGGTGTTTTTCATAAAGTGCATACTTCAAAAAGACTATTAGAAGATACTGCAGACTGACTAGGAAGTGGGAGTAATGAAGTGTGATTGACAATGTAGCTGAAGGGGTCAATTTCAAAGAAATTGTTTAAAGTGGAGACGGAGGGGTCAAGGGAAGAAAGGTTTTAGGACAACTCCAATATGTCAAGACATTCTTCCATTGTAAATTGGAAACAACAACTTATGTTCATACATTACCTTTCACGTTATGAAACATCTCAAAACCCTTTAATACAATGTTATGAAACAAACGATAAAAATGCTGTTCATTTATCTTCCAAATGATCCCTCAACAATCCATAAATCCCTGGATGATATGGCTTATTCTGATCATTTCACCACACAGACCAACAAATTTGATGTTGCAATTTTTCTCAAGATCTAAACAAGAACTTGAATTTCTATTGCACCTTTCAAAAACCCAGTGTATTCCTGCTGCTTTAGAACCAACTTCCAAAGAGCAAAGGCCTACAAATAGCAATGTGATGTTGACCAGATCATCTGTTTTATTGGTATTGGAGTAGAGACAGAGGAAGGAATGTATGTGTTGAGACATGGGGTTCGAATAGTTTTCTGAGGTGATATGGAGCAACACGATAGAAGGACTTGAAAAGGAGGATCAGGATTTTCAAAGGAAACATCCCAGACAAACATTTTGGACAGAAGGGATGAGAACAAAAGTTGCAACAAAATAAAAAGAGAATTAGACTATGAAATCAATCTGTCACAGGTATTAAAAACAATTCATAACTTGGAATATGTAAGTCATATGTAAGTCTGGTAGAAGTAAATTGAATAGTCATGTCCATGAGGCAATTGCATACATGCCTGAAAATAAGACAGAAAACAAAACAAAAAATTATGGGACTGTAGGTAAGACGTGGAGTGTGGAACAAATTTGATGTCTCTTTCAGAGAGCCAGCTCAGGAATGATGGACCAAATGGCTCACTCTATGATATTTGACTCGAAAAGACTATCACTGGCAATCACAATTAAGAGTCCAAGAACGTGTGTAGCCTACCCAATGCCACCCAATACCCATTTCCGAAAGAATCAAACTCAGAAAGGGAGGTAAAGAAAGCAAATGTTGAGATCTATTTTGGAACAAAGAATATAGAAAAGGAAGAAACTCTACTGCACAAGGGAGTAATCACAGAATAAGCATAAGTCCTATTGATTGCAACCTGGGCTAATTGGTACAGATATATCAAATCAGCATATTAAAAACATATTAGTTTCAGCAACCGAATGTTAAAAGGTTGTGAGAAATATACTATTAGCGAATGTGGGACATAATTTGAACAATTGTCCAAAAGATTTATATTCAAAATTCAAATTATGTACTTATTAAAAGGTAGAACACAAATTCATTTTCAAAGGCATGTTATAGTTCTAATTATGAACATGGGTATGAAACAATCGCTATTCTACAGACTTCCCACCTTTTCCTTTGTTACATTGATAACCGTATCGGCGTCACCTCATGCTCCCATGAGGAGGTTGAACAGCTCATCAACTTCACCAACACATTCCACTCCAACCTTAAATTCACCTGGACCATCTCAGACACCTCCCTACCCTTCCTGGATCTCTCCATCTCCATCAATGGTGAACGACTCAACACAGACATCTTCTACAACCCACGACTTCTGTTTGTCATTTTTATAAATAACCTGGAGGAGGGGCTAGAAAGTTGGGTAAGCAAGTTTGCAGATGATACGAAAGTCAGAGGAGTTGTTGACAGTGAGGAAGGATGTGGCAGGTTACAGCGGGATATAGATAAGCTGCAGAACTGGCCAGAAAGGTGGCAAATGGAGTTCAATGTAGCTAAGTGTGAGATGATTCACTTTGGTAAGAGTAACAAAAAGATGGGGTACTGGGCTAATGGTCGGATACTTGGTAGTGTGGATGAGCAGAGAGATCTTGGTGTCCATGTACACAGATCTTTGAAAGTTGCCACCCAGGTAAATAGTGCGGTGAAGTAGGCATATGGCATACTGGCTTTTATTGGTAGAGGAATTGAGTTCCGGAGTCCTGAGATCATGTTGCAGTTGTATAAGACTCTGGTGCGGCCGCACCTGGAGTATTGTGTGCAGTTTTGGTCGCCATACTATAGGAAGGATGTGGAGGCACTGGAACGGGTGCAGAGGAGGTTTACCAGGATGTTGCCTGGTATGGTAGGAAGATCGTATGAGGAAAGGCTGAGGCACTTGGGGTTGTTTTCATTGGAGAAAAGAAGGTTTAGGGGTGACTTGATAGAGGTGTACAAGATGATTAGGGGTTTAGATAGGGTTGACCGTGAGAACCTTTTTCCACGTATGGAGTCAGCTGTTACGAGGGGGCATAGCTTTAAATTAAGGGGTGATAGGTATAGGACAGATGTTAGGGGTAGGTTCTTTACTCAGTGAGTCGTGAGTTCATGGAATGCCCTGCCAGTAGCAGTGGTGGACTCTCCCTCTTTATGGGCATTTAAGCGGGCATTGGATAGGCATATGGAGGATAGTGGGCTAGTGTAGGTTAGGTGGGCTTGGATCGGCGCAACATCGAGGGCCAAAGGGCCTGTACTGCGCTGTATTCTTCTATGTTCTATGACTTCCACAGCTACCTGGACCATACCTCTTCCCTGCCTCCTGTAAAAACTCTATCCCTTACTCTCAATTCCTCCATCTCCACTGCATCTTCTCCCAGGAGCACCAGTTCCACTACAGAACATACCAGATGGCCTCCTTGTTCAAAGACCACAATTTCCCCTCCCACGTGGTTGATGATACCCTCCAACACATCTCATCCACTTCCCACACCTCTGCCCTCGAACCTCACCCCTCCAACCGCAACAAGGACAGAATCACCAATCCTCACCTTCTGCACCACCCACCTCCATATACATCCCGTCATCCCTCATTTCCGACACCTACAAACAGACCCCACCACCAGAGATATATTTCTCTCCAGACTCCTATCCGCTTTCCATCAAGACTATTCCCTCTGAAACTCCTTTGTCAGGTCCACACTCCCCACCAACCCATCTTCCCCTGTAACCGCAGGAATTGCAAAACCTGCACCCTCACCTCTGTCCAAGGTCCCAAAGGAGCCTTCCATATCCATCAGAGTTTTACCTGCACTTCCACACGTTATTTAATGTATCCGTTGCTCCTCTATATTGGGGAGACCGGACACCTACTCGCAGAGCGTTCAGAGAACATATTTGAGACATCCGCACCAATCAACCCCCCCTGCCCCATGGCTGAACATTTCAACACCCCCTCCCACTCCGCCAAGGACATGCAGATCCTGGGCCTCCTCCATTGCCACACCATACCAACCTGATGCCTGGAGGAAGAATGCCTCATCTTCCTACTCAGGGCCCTCCTACCACACGGCATCAATGTGGGTTTCACCAGTTTCCTCACTTCCCCTCCCCCCATCTTATCCCAGATCCAACATTCCAATTGGGCATCGCCCTCATGACCTGTCCTACCTGTCCATCTCCCTTCTCACTGATCCACTTCACCCTGCTCTCTGACCTATCATCATTACCCCAACCTTCTTCTACCAATCACACTCTCAGTTACCTTTCCCCCAGCCCCACCCCCTCCCATTTATCGTTCCATACCCCTCGGCTCACAAACTTCATTGCTGATGAAGGGCTGTTGCTTGAAACATCGATTCTCCTGCTCCTCGGATGCTGCCTGACCTGCTGTGCTTTTCCAGTACCACACTCTCGATTCTGATCTCCAACATCTGCAGTTCTTACTTTCTCCCAGTTCTACAGACCTGCCGACAAGCCGAGTGAAATAGAGTAGACATTAAAGAGACCCAGTTACAAGGTGAATGCATTAAGATCTAAACATTTCAGGTATCAGAATCTTAATAAAATGACTGAGCAATTTGTTAAATGTTGTTATTTGTAAAACGTGATTGAGGTTTTAGATAACAAGCATAAGGACAACAAACTATATGGTAATTTCCTTAAGAATTCTCTTATTAAAGGAGAACTGGGATCTATCTCAAGACTTGGTTGATAATAAAACAAAATATTACATAAAAGCAATGATATGGCTTCACTAAATTTGAAATCAGATCCTTCTCAATAACAGAAGTAGCAATTTAACATAACAATGTGCTCTGCAAATCAAGCTTTGCACCCATGTTAGCACACAAAACGCTGATATCAAGTATTGAGACTAATTAAGCATGTGACTATCGATATAAAATGTGATTGATTTGAGTCATACTGCAACAGATTTCAGAAAACTTATTGTTTGCCGTGAGGCTCCAATGTTAGGCCAGGGAAGGAGGATGTGAAGCCATGAGAGTGAAAAGGTGTGGGAATTCAGGATTTCATTCAAAGGATGCAGAAATCAGGTATGCAGAAAATTGAAGCCTGGCATACAAGTGCCAAGTTACAATAACAGAAAGTGTTGGAAATATTCCACTGCACAGGCAACATCTGTGGAGAGAGAAAATACTTCAGACTCATTGTTTTTAGTCATTCCATAAACAAGTGGGATGGAGTCAGATGAGGTGCAAAAAAAAGTAAAAATTCACCCCAATCACTTTGAGTTTATTGGAGGCGAGATAATTGCCTTGAGTCTCAGAAGGCAAGTACACCTTTTAGATACGCCTCATATTTAACCTGTTTTCAGGTTTCAGATCTGGCACAAGAGTGCAAAGAGAACAATGGTTAAACCACGGCTTACAAGGGAAGTCAGAAACAGTATTAGATTCAAAACAAGACGATACAGATTGGCAAGAGGAAACAGACATGAAAATTGGGAACAGTTCAGCAATCTGCAAAGTGGACCAAGACTAAAACTACAGTAGGAAAGTAAACTTGTGAAGAAGTAGCTGCAAAAGCTTCCATAGGCATCTAAAGAGAAAAAAAAGATTGGTGAAAACAATTCAGAAACAGGACAGTTTATAATGGGAAACAAAGAAATAGCTGATGAACTTAAATTCATAATTTGCCTCTGCCTTCACCAAGGAGGACATGGATGAAATACCAGAAACGATGGTACACAAAGGTTTCTGAAATGGAGAAGCTGGAGCAAATCTGCATTAGTAGAAAAATGGTGTAGGAGAAATTAATGGGATTGAAGGCTGCTAAATCCCCAGAGTACTCGAGGAAGTGGCTGTAGAAATAGTGGATTCATTGATGGTCATCTTTGAAGATTCTTTACACTCTGGAACAGTTCCTATAGATTGGCGGGTAGCTCATGGAATCCCGTTATTTAAAAGGGAGGTAGAGATAGAATAGGGAATTTGACAGTGAGTTTGACATCAGTAGTGAGGAAGATGAATATGATCAAGGATTTTATAGCAAAGCACTTTGCAAATAGTGGCAGAATCAAACATAGTCAATACTGATTAACAAAAGGGAAATGAGGATTGACAGCCAAGGAGGTGAATGGTCTGCTCCTGCTCATATCTTCTACATTAACTCTGGCTGTCTGAATGTTTCAGGCCTCAGGAAAACCTGTCACGTAAATGAAAGTGTGATCATTGGTTTAGTGTGGATGTAAGCAAGTGCTTTTTCTCATGCTGTCTGTGAGCCAAGAGAAGCATCTCATTGCCTTTTCTCCCTCTGATACCAATGTTTCTTGCACCCAAGGTTACTTTGTCCCTACCATTGGAAACCTCTATCCACCATGACAGGTTTACCTGACTGAAGATCAGTCTATCCCCCTTACATCTTGTACAAGCCACCTCGACTCTATTGGAATCACCATTGTCTCTGTAACGATATTGACTCCACAACCACCTGATGAAGGAGCGTCACTCCGAAAGCTAGTCTGCTACCAATCAAACCTGTTGGACTATAACCTGGTGTTGTGTGATTTTTAATGATATTGACTAATTTGCTGATCAATTCCTTAAATACATTGTTTTATTTCAGATTCCAAGTAGCTTCTAGATTTTGTATTTGTACCAAGTTACAATGCTCATCTTACATGGTAGGTATGTACTAAAAATCCACAGCTTGGTCTAACCATGTGCCATTCTGAATAAGTTAACTCAAACTTAAAGCTGACATAAGGTGGAAAATATGGCCTTGACAAGATGGCAGAAAAGAAAGAGGATCCTTTTCACGGAGATGAATACAAACAACATTACAGTACAATTACAGTCACAAATGCTCGAAAAAGTATACTATAATGGGGCTAAAACAAAATACAAATTCTTCCGATACTGTAATGAAAAGCAGATAGTCAACAGAGGTGAAAACCATAAAGATGCAGTACTTTCAAAACCAACGATGAGCTAAACATTTTGAATGTTTCCTGCTGATAAATATTTATGAAAGAGGGATGTGCACAACCTTGTTCTTCTGAGACAAAATCAATCAATCTCTCTAATAGAAAGAAGGTTAACATTTCATTTGTCTTCCCTATTACCTGCTGAACTTGCATGCTAGACTTTAGTAATTTTTGCATGGGGACTCCCAAATCACTCTGTGCTGAACCTTCTACAGTCTTTCTCCACTGAATAATTTCACATTTTCCCAAATTACATTCCATCTGCCAAGGTCTGAGCCACTCATTTAATCTGTTTGTATTCCTCTGCAGACTCTTCCCATCTTCATTATAGCTTGCCTTTCTATTTTGCATCCTGTACAATGCCATTGTACATTCACTGTTTTCATTAATATATATTGTACATAACACTGACCCCGGTACTGACCTCTATAGCACTCCACTATTTAAAAGTTGCCAAGCTGAAAATGCGCACTTATCTCAACTCTCTGTCTTCTGTAACTTAGCCAAGCCTTTACCCATGCTATTTATATCTTCCCAACACTATGAATTATTATCTTATTAAGTAGACTTCATTCAGAGTACTGGAAGAGACAAGAAGATAGATTTGAGAGGTACTAGCAAACATTACAAATAGATTAATAGAAGTTAGTGCAACAGTGATAAATAGGAAATAATGTGGTAGTCATATCCTAGAAAAGTGACAACATAGACTCAGGCAACTGCAGATTGATTTGTTATTGTTTCATTGAAGTAAAATAAATGGAATTGAATATCATGCACAAACTTAAAGATGTAATTTTGATAAATTACCAGGACTGAAACACAATCTCTCATGATCATGATTTGAAGATGGCGTCAAATTAGGAGGGAGAGAATTTGGGGAACATAAAGTAAATAAACATTTTTTTAAAAAATCAGGACAAGTGAAACTTAACACAGAGAAATGCAAAGTATGACAGAAAGGAATGGGAAAATACAACACAAATATTTCATGATTGGTGACAGTTGGTTGATGTGCAGATATGGCTTTCCATGTTTATCTATATCTTTAACTATGTTAATGTTAGGCTATCCCTCAGGTATATGTCCTTTAACTGAATCTCTCATGTTTTGGACTCAGCTGTTGTTGACTGGAATATGTACAGCATAGCATGATTTTTGATTTCAAAACTTGCTTAAATGGCATGCATTGCTGTAAGAACAGATACTCATTTGATAGGGATGAGCTTTGCTGAGGCTATTTCCGAGATGGATACAGGATCACAACTTGAGAATTGTCATTTAGGGTCAGATGTTGCACGGTTGAATGAATGCTTCCCTCCATTGCTCTGGGGATTATGCACAAGAGTTTTAGCGCCCCAATGAGGCTGAATGTGAGATGGAGTGGGTGGGGGCTCACTGAGTCACCTGAAGGCCTATTAATATCTATTTTCAGAGGTCAAAAGGAATTTTCTAGTCAGTCTCCAAATCCTCTGACACATTATATGGCAATGCTCAGAGAGCTTCATCGTCACATTAATGGCAAGTAGCACCATTCAGACACTCGGTTAAATAGTTAAAATGTGTGTTTTGGGAATTCCTCAAGTTAAGTACTCAGCATGACGAGGCAGATTCGCAATGTAAATGTAAACCTTTGGGGAAAACATATCAGAAAATGAATGGGAGCATGGGGGGGTGGTGGAGGTGAATGCCTTTCTAAAATTAGCCATCAGCTCATTAATGTTATCCAGACAAATTACATGGATGAACAGGCATTGATGGTTAGACCTCTGTGCACAAGTGACTAACTGCTCAGTTGACAATCACAATCATTGATTTAGCACATGACAATCATCCTAGGCAACAGAATTCCATAACACCCCCCCCCAAACTCCAAAAAAACGCCAGTGAGTACCTTTGTTGCACTAACTGCCAAAAAGGATGTCACTTGAATAAAATATGTTTATAGTTTCAGAACAGTTAGGAAGCAATTTTGGTTTGAATGTCCATAGCATTTACGCTGCAGGTACTTTAATGCAGCACTTTGCCACACTTCCACAGAATCTGCTAAATCTATTGATTGTTATACCTCCAGCCAATTTCCGGCTGTGCTGATTCCCACAATCAGCAGCAAGACCCTCAATTTTCTTTTGTTCCACGAAAGAGCCATGAAAACGTTGTTTCAAAGATCCTCCTGCTGGTAATCTACAATGTGCACAGCATACAATCAATTCCAGTAACAAGAACAGAACTGCAGCCTCACACCTTGACATGGGCTGAAGGACATAAGTTGGACCCTGTAAGTCAACTCACATGAAGTAAATATGCCTGAGCTTCCAAGGGTAATGCGTAAGACTTTGCAAATTGGAATATTATATTGAATCCACGCCTTCTGTTCATTAGAATTTTGAAATCCATTTTTATTCATTCCACCTTTAACAGCATGTATTCCAAGTTCTTTTTTTTTGAATAGCAGATATTGAACAGCTCAGGTTCTAGAGGAATAGATGAGGAAAGAAGCCAGAAACAGGCAGTCACCATCACCTGAAGGAGCAGGGGAGACAGTCAACATCATGAAGTAGATTAGATGAGTGAAGGTCTGAAACAGGGTATCAGCAGCAACAGATGATCTGGCAAGTGAAAGACCTTGTGACAAGATATATTTAATACAAACAGATTACCATTCCAAATGGAAACAAGTTTTTGTACTCAATACAAAATGACAGAGTTAATGACTAAAGTATTGAAGAAAACTTGTTCTATATAAGGTTTTCCAGAACAGATAGCTTCAGATCACAGTCAGTAATTCATGAATGAAGATTTTAAGCAGTTCACACTGAAGGAAGAAATCAACCAGTTGAAAAGTTCTTAATTTTTTTCACCAAGTTAGTGGAAAAGCAGACTGCACAGTTTAAATTGTCACATTGCTAATGACCCAAATGCTGATGAGAAGTTAGTGCTATTTAATCACAAACATTCGTTTTGATAATGGCTATTCACTGGCAGAGTTATTCAAAAGTCGAAGATGAGACAGAAAGCTCTTCATTAAGACACAATCTCAGACAGAACGTTATGTCCAAGGATTGTAATAAGGTCATCAAAATGGGATTAAAAAAACTGCTGAAGACATTAAAGGTGTATCCCCCTCTCAACCATTGCCATTAAGCCAGGGGATCAACCCTGATTCAATGAAGTATGCAGGAGGGCATACAAGGAGCAGCACCAGCCATACCTAAAAATGAAGTGTCAACCTGATGAAGCTACCAAATTGGTTTGGACTGATAAATGCCAAGTAACATTCGTGCCACAAATGCCAGGTAATGACCATTTCCAATACGAGAGAGTCTAACCACCGCTCCTCAATATTTAAAGGAATTACAATCACTGAATTCCCAACATCCGGGCTGTTCCCATTGACCAGAAACTCAAATGAACAAACCATATAAACACAGCAGCTACAAATGCAAGTCAGAGGCTAGGAATACTGCAGTGAATAACTCAGCTCATGAGCCCTCAAAGTTGTCCACCATCTTAAAGGGTCAAGTCAGGACTATGATGAAATATTCTCTACTCACCTGAATGGGTGAAGTTCCAATGACAACTCAAAAAGTTTGACATCATCCAAGACAAAACAGACCACAAGCATTCACTCCCTCCACCACCGATATTTAGTAGCAGTAGTGTGTGCTATCTACAAGATGCACTACAAAAATTCATGAAAGATACTTTGATAGCACCTTCCAACCCCATGACTATTTCCAACTGGAAGGACAAGGGCAGCAGATGCATGGGAACACCACCACCACTGGCAAGTTCCACTCTGAGCCACTCACACCTTGAATTAGAAATACATCTCTGTACCTTCACCATCTCTATGTCAAAATCCTGGAATTCTGTCCCTGAAGGGAATTGTGAACTGTAGCCATTCAAGTAGGCAGCTCACCACCACCTTATATCGTGTATCAATATCATGTATCTGTTGATACTGAGGCTCAAAGAAAAGGGAAAAAGAAAAGAAAGAACTGTATAAGAGAGCAGGAACCAGTCTTCTGTATATTGGAATTTGAATACCTACAGAAGATACTGTGAATGAGGAAAGAGTTGGGAACATAGGACCAGGAGTAGGCCATTCAGCTCCTTGAGCCTGAATCTCCTACTCAATGAGATCATGGCCAATTGTGGCCAAACTCCATATACCTGCCTTTGGCCAATATCCCTTAATACCTTTGCTTAATAAAATGTATCTGTCTCAGATTTGAATTAACAACTGGTTCTACATCTTAGTTACTCTAGATAAGTTGCAGATAGTGATGCAGCAGACTTAAAGTTGGGACAGTAGAGATAGATAAAACAGCCTGAGGAGAACAACGCAGATGCCAATACCCAGGTCCCACAGTCGGCAGGATCAATGAGGGCATGATGACGCAGGCTTAACTACAAAGGTGAAGTAGCACAGATCAGACTTAATGGAATCAGCACAAATCAGTTGGCATTTGCTAATTCTTTTATTTATTCATAGGATGTGGACATAGTTGGCTGCTCATCTCTAATTTGCTCAAGAAGGCAGTGGTGAGCCACCTTATTGAACTGCTGCGCTTCATTGGAGCAGGGGCCGGTGTCTTGGTGCTGCAGTGTAGATGTACCCACAAGGCTATGAAGGTAGGATTTCTAGAGTTTCAATCCAATGAAAATAAAGGAACTGTAACACAATTCCAAATTTGTGGCTTTCTGGAGAATTGCAGGCAGTGCTCTTTCTATGGACCAGTGAGTGGTTAGAAAATATTTAACAGGGAGAATGGATCCATTAATGGAATGTTACATTCCGTCTTTTCTGCCACTGACCCAAACAGTGAACATTGTCAGGCTTCACACTTGACAAGGTCCTCTTTGCCAGTGCTTAAATACCCACAACAGTGGCATGGGGCTCTAACATGGGCATTAACTGCTTCAGAACGTCCTTGACCCATTGGGAGAGTAAGCAGTCTACCCCATTGTCCACCACTTATTCCACAACCCCACCATTAGACTGGGGGCAGGGGTAGGCAGGTTAGCTCACTACTTCTTAACTAGACTGTAGGTAATTTGTTCAATGGTCAACAACTACCTTTCCAAAACATTAAGGTGATAGGTCTTTTACAATGCCCAATTCCTGTCCAGAAAAAAGTGCCCATGTCCATAATTGTGGTTATGACAACATAGATGTTTTGAAAATGTATTCATTTATGGGATATGGTGGAAGTGGCCATGGGTTTGGAAGATACTGTCAGAGGATCTTTGGAGAATTTCTGCAGTGCATCTTGTAGATAGCACAAACTGCTGCTACTGAGCATCAGTGGTAGAGTAGGTGGTTAACTTGTAAAAAGGCCACAAATGCAAATTACAAAGCAAAAGGTTCATGGTAAAAGTATTACAAGTGAATTAGACACAAAGGTTTTTAAAAGACAATCAATAGGTGCATTAGCATCTAAGATTATAAAGCTAATAATAAAACTAGTAATGAGATTGCGACATCAAAGTGCCCTCACATCAGTTCTCGTTTTCTTTTCAGTATAGTCATGTTTTCAGCTGCCTGGGTTTTAAGTTCCAAATTCCTTCTCTAAAATCCCTATTTCAGTACTTCTAAGATTCTTCAAAATATGTCTCTTTCAACAAAATCATCTCTCCTTATGCAACTGAGTGCTAAATTCTCTTTGAACCAAGCAGCTGTTAATGTGACAAATATCCTTGTTGTGATTTGAGAAACAACAGAAGTCCCCTGACAGTGATCAGTAATTTTCCAATGAGGAGCAATGGCATAAAATGTGAGATGAACTTTCTTCTTCTGAGTATTTACTTAGTGACACACAAGGAGAAAAAAAATTCAAACATTTTCAGAAACGTAAACATACATTTGCAAGCAATTACATTATAACATAAATCATCACACAAGGCAGGTGATGACTAAGTTATCTGTCATGACTTGCCAGAGTCTATTGACTTGCTTGTCATTTCATATTCACATGGCGTCAGTTTTATTTGAGCTGATCTATTCCAAGTTAGGAGTTCTAAAACCAAATCAAGTGAGCTAATATCTTTTGTTGTCCTTTCTGTTTAGAAACTGTCATTTTTGCCTCACTGAGGAAGAGTGAGAACATAAAATACAGATATCAAAGCTTTCTGATTATATACTTATAACTAACACATGAAGAGGTCATCTGCAGCTATTCTACATATTTCTTAACAAGAATAAATGACAGCAACAGGACAAAATACTCACAGCATTGTTTCAAAACCTCTTCACAGTCTACCCGGCAATTTGCATGGACGTTTTCACAGAACATATGCATTTACTGAGTCTTTCACCATGACCAGACATTTCAAAGCACTTTTCAGCTAACTAAATGCAAGTGAAGCCTAGTCACTGTGGTGATGTAGGGTGAGAATATTCTTGTTAATTCCGGTACAGTGTCAGTAAATGAACAAAAGCCATGGAATTTGATCAAAGTCTGATTCACATGATCTGTTATAGCTTCAAAGGCCTTTTGGAGGCTACACACATGGTTGTAAGTGGTCTGTCTTGCTCATCATCGTTGCACAGTGCTCTGTATCACTCCCACTTCTGACCCTAATTAATTTTATTGACTCAATTAAATGTAACTCTCTCATTTTGTATCCCTCCACTTGTGTTTTGGGCTCAAAACAGATATCTAAGAATCCTCTCCAACAGATCAGGGAATATGCTCATTATATGCCAGAGATATGTTATCTGTCATATTGAAAATCCCAGAGAAAACAACTTACAGGGCAAACAAAAATGCAAATGCCTGTTTGAGGCCCCTTTGCAAAACTGGACCGCATGGAATAGGAACACAATGGGTAAGGTACTGAACTCCTAACCAGAGACTTGGAATAATGATTCAGAAGACAGGAGTTCAAATGTCTTCACAGCGGCTAGGGAACTTGAGTTAATAATTAAATCTGAAATAAAATGATATTACCACCGATAGTGACCATCTAATCAACTGGCAATTGAAAAAATCTCTCTGGTCCAGCACAGTAGTTGAGTCTTACCTGCCTCTGAAATAGCCGAAGAGAGTTGGACAATAATGTTGTCCACTGTCCTGACACTGCTCTATCCCTCTGCCAAATGCTGTCTCACTGCTGACATGCTTGCATCTCTTCACACTCTCCCTTCCACTCTCAATCACTGTCTCCTTGCTCTCTCATAAATTGTTCAAAAAACTTGGAGTTTTAAAAAAAGAAATACAACTGCAATGCACTCGTGCACATAAAATATCAGATGTGAATGCTTCTGGTGAAGTTTAGCTTCATGTCCTCATGAATTGGTCAAAAATCCTAAGAACCAAGATGAATGATGAGGAACGCTGTACATATTACATGGAAGAACACAGCAAATACTTCAAAAAAGGGCTAGATATATCTCTCTCTATCTTTACAATCGACCTGTTTTTATTATTAGATGGGATATCACTATCATATTACAGTTTGTGAGAGCTCTCTCCCTGTAAATTTGCGTGCCAGGTTTCCAACAACAGTACCTGGAATACAAAAGTTCTTAACTGGCTACAAAACACTTGGCATCCTAGGGTTATGAAAGTCGTTGATAAACAGTAATCCATTTTTTTTGCTTCTTCGAATTGCTTTGCAAAGTTACTGAAGTGTATCTGCTGTGCCTAGTCTGCTGATTCAAAAATTAGGACTGAGTTGCTGGTCAATAATTTCTAGACTGCTACTTAAGTTATTTATCAAACCAAACATGCTTAGAAGACGACATAAAGCTGATTAGTGATTTGCGGTCAGGTTGAATTTATAACCTTTACTATTTTCAAATCGTGAGAAAAGGGCAAAGCCAGCAATAAGTTCTTCTCTAGGTTTCACCCTGGTTTACAGAGTACTGCCATTATTTTAGCACTCTGTGATCAATATCCATCACAATAAAACAGTGCTTCTGATGTTTGTAAAGTTAGAATGCACATTTACTAGTCCAAAATGAGAAACCAATAACAAATAGCTATATCTAACCCACTAGTTCAAAATATCTCCAATTTGTTTCTCTTATTTCTCTTAAATCGAAAAAGAGAAAATTTCGCCAATGAGTCACAGCTTAAAAATTAATCACAGTTGCTCATGTTGAGGATTAATTAGTCATCATGCACAGTCAAGTTCACCCCAATGTGCAGACACATGAATGATATTCTGGGTGGTATGGTTCACCACTTTCCATTTTGCTTGTGGGTATTATTCATCGCAACAGACAATATGTGACAGCATTGTGGCGAGGCTACTTTAGTCTGCTTCAAAAGCAAGCTAGAACAACGAGTGCTGCCAGACTATTCCACCAAGGACAGCAGCATCTTTGGGCCAATATCTATCCACAGTCACAAGGTTTCTGTAGCAATAACCAGAGAGTTCAGGATTATGGAGCCAAGCTAAATGTTTTCTTGCCTGGCCAAGAGATACAGAAGGAGCTATTGTGGCCTTGAATTCAATTTGTTTATTGACACAAAGCTCATTATTTTCTTTACCCAGTGATCTCTTTCACTGTGCATCTCAATATTATTTCCCTTTTACGACAGAACATCCTATGTAAATGCAGTTCATTTATTGTAGCCATATTTTATATTTAATTTAAACAGCATTTTTTGACATTTATAAATATTTACATGGAACATATTGAAAGAATATTTGGGCACAGTTGTTAAGCAAGGCAGTGCAAAATTTTAAAAAATCTAACACACATGGTGAACATGGTATAACTAAGGATTTATTAACTATAGTTTGCAACATAGGACTTAATGTGTTAACTTCATCTCTCTGGTATTTTAGTGGAGGAATAAATATTCCCACTTTTATTTAAACATAATGATCACTCAGCCTAAACTCCAGGTCTTTATTTCCATTGAAGTTGAATTAAATCACCAACACTACAGGGTTGAATAAACCCTTCAACACTATTGCTCCCAAAGGTCATGAGCATTCATTTTTTAAAACAAAAATACTGACGGAAATAATTGGTCGACAGAAGGAGAAACATATTGTATTCATAATTCTTCAGGCATGAATTTTTAAACAATCCCAATGGTGAATGGAGTTAATGACTTTGTCATTCAAGTCATTCTTCTCATAATCTTTTTTGTGTGTGGACCACAATTTCGTTGTGTTTTAAGCACTGAGAAACTGAAATGAAAATCAAGAGTGTTGGAAACTATCAAGGCTAAAAAAGGATCAGCAAAACAAGCCAAGCAGAAATTACGAGGTGACGTGAGGCTTGTACACTGGAGGAAGATTACTTGACGTTAAGGACATGAGCCCTTCATCAGGAGCGCATTCGGGTTCATGCCCGAAGCATCGACTCTCCTGCTCTTTGGATGCTGCCTGACCTGCACCACACTATTTGACTGTGACTCTCCAGCATCTGCAGTCCTCACTTTCTCCTAGCCTCTGGAATAAGATGGCAGACAGTAGGGATCAGTAGTTTTAAGATACTCAGGAAAAGGAGTTAGGGTATGAGGCAAGCTGATAATTATTGTTTTCAACATGATCAAAATGCAGAGACAGATTGGAAAATGGGCTGGTTGACAAATTTGGAATGAAGAGGCCAAACATTTTTAGGAACAGTCCATAGTAAAGAGAGACCATGCATTTTTGTAACTACTTTAAGAACTTTAGGATCTTCCAAAGCAGTCTACAGACAACAAGGTAACTTTGCAGGGGGACAATTAATGAAAAGAAATATAGCAGCCAATTTGTGTACAAGATCCAAAAACGGTGAAAATTGTGATTTTGATTAAGGAATACGCAATGGTAAGATTACCAGGAGAATGCAACAGCTGTTCAGTTCTGAGGAAGCCTATCGGCCTCAGGGTGTGAGCGTAAGAGTGTGGGGGTGTGAGAGTGTGAGAGATTGAGGGTGTGAGGCTGTGAGAGAGTGAGGATGTGAGAGAGTGAGGGTGTGAGAGAATGAGGGAGTGAGAAAGTGAGAGAGTGAGTGAGAGTGAAAGAGCGAGTGAGAATATGTATATACGCATGAGAGTGAGAGAGTGTGAGAGCAAGTGAGAGAGAGAGCAAGAGGGAATGTGTGTGAGTGAGAGACTGAGTGAGTGAATGAAAGGTTGAGAGAGTGAGTGAATGAGTGAGTGAGAGATTGAAAAAGTGAGTGAGTGAGTGTTGGATCACAATAAAAAGACTTGATATAATAACTGAACTCATAATTATTCAGACTACAGCCAAGGATCCTTGGGGAAGGACTGTCTGTGTGATCTGTTAGTGACACTATAAATATGCCATGCTATGCATCACGCACAAAGGAAACCCACTGTGTCTGTTCTGATCACTGTCAGAGTTTTGCTGCCAAGCTTAGCAGCGTCAATAAGTATTTAAACGGCTGATGTCAAATGCCCAAGAGCTACTTTATCAACGTGAAACTAGACATTTTCCATCATTTCCTCTTGACCTGAGTCTTCTATTCCATGATAAATAAACACATCACCAGGAAAGAACCATGAATCAAATCAGTGTCTAATAACACAATAGAAACAAAACAAATTCTAACCATTCCTCCTCAACTTACTGAAGAATAGGTTAATCAAATTGGTTGCTGAATTAGAGGCAGGATTAGACTTTTCAAAAATCATTTGAGGTATACACCATTAAATAAACACATTGTAGTGTATATAATGTGTGAAAAGTAAACTCAGTCATGGAATAATCATAATCCATGATTTGGCTGCTGGTGAGCTTACCTGATTACACACTTGAGAAATAGCTTGGCCCTTTTTCGAATATAAATGGCAATCTTTGTTCTAGTGATCATGCTGATGTTGTCTCAGTTGATTGGTTTATTCTCAGCGAATATTTAGAATGCTACAGTGCTGTTCACACCATAGATCAGTTTGTGATACCACACACCAAGCTAACTCGCACTGATCACTTTAAAAAAAATCATTTACAGGATAAAGGCATCGCTGGCTAGGCCAGCATTTATTGCCCATTCCTAGCTACCGAGAGGGCAATTAAGAGTCAACCACATTGCTGTGGTTCTGGAGTCACATGTAGGCCAGACCAGGTAAGGACAGCAGTTTCCTTCCCTAAAGGACATTATTTGCTTTCTCTAACATAAACTAAATAGCTTTCTATGCATTTTTCAAAAAAGGATTGAACAAAACAAGATCATTATGTGTGACAGTGGCACTATGTTTGGAGCCTGGCTACAAAATTGCCACTAGATAATCCTTGTATTTTAAAACAATTTAGATCAGCCATTCTCAATGGGGTCCATATGTCCCTTAGGCACCCTGGCACATTTGAAGGGGGCCACAGACTGAAAACTGTAAGAAGGGGAGCCCCAAGGGTTTATGGGAGCCCTGGTAGCTGAACCGATGAAATACTCAAGCAACAAGCTTCTTTGTCTAATTTGGAGCCCAATATCATGAACTTGCAGAAAAGCACCAAGCTCAAGGATTGCATTAGGCCTGATAAATATTTAATTTCATACACAGTCTTTTTTTTTTAAAGTTTTGTCCAGCATGTCGGAATGTTCAAGTTTTCTTGGGTGTTCAATATTAAATGATTTTCTGCCTATCTGTTCACATTGTATCCCTATTTTAAGAGTGGCACTGGAACCTGAGAAATGCCCCTGTGGGGGGATCGTGGTGAAAAAAACGGTTGAGAATCACTGGTTTAGGTTGAAAACTTAGTGATGTTACAGGTGGCATTGTCGGTCTACCTACAAGACATAGACTTCAGTGGTTCAAGAAGGCAGCTCACTGCCACATTCAAGTGTAACTTGAAATTGGCAATAAATGCTGGTCCAGCTAATGGCACCATCTTCGCACAAATGAATTCAAAATGAATAAGAGTGACTTTAACAATATTTTGGAGAATAGACTGAAATCCAAAAAACATGCCTTACATAAATCACTGTCCGAAGTAAAAGTTTTACTGGGAAAAGGACACTTGTGGGTAGAGGAGGGGAAGCACCAAATCTACTGAAAATCATCCCTGGTTATTTTACCCATTGGTTGTTTGCCTGTAGACATCAGTCGCTTGGTGGGGCAGCAGTGGGAGTTGAGAAAGCAGGAAGCCTCATTTTGCAGTGAGACAGGCACATGATGCAGCTGGGATTTTTTTTAGGAAGAGTCTTTTCAAAGACAAGATGCTTAAGGCAGGAGAGGTCTCAAATTACCATTAAGTAGCATTGTTCTGTTTCAGAACATCACCTCATCCCTGGGAAAAGTGTGGAGGAGGTGGTGGGGTAATGGTTATGTCAATGGGTCTAGATACCACCATGGAAAAGAGTGAAATCCGAATTTGAGAGAAAGTGGTGGCGCAGTGATAATGTCATTGGGCTAGTAATCCATGGTAGCTGGTGGGACTTGAATTCAATAAAAATCTGAAATTTAAAACTAAAAGCAAGCCTAGTGATAACCAACGTATCACTCTTAATTGTTGTAAAAAACCCATCTGTTTCTAATGTCCTTCAGGGAATGAAACTGCTCTCCTGACATGGTCTGGCCTATATATAAACAGGTTTTGGATTCTTGGATAATTAGGGCTCTTTCTGGGGAAGATGGGACCTCTACAAGCAGGATGATCTTCATCTGAACCAGAGGGGTACCAATGTCCTGGGGGGAAAATTCGCTTAGGCTATTGAGGTGGGTTTAAACTAATCCAGCAGGGGGATGGGAACCAAAATTGTAGTTCGATTATAGAAAAGGTTGAGAGTATGGAGGTTCGAAATCAAGTTTCAGGGACGCAAGATGGCACCGGCAAGCAAGAAGTTGGTTTGAAGTGTGTCTACTTCAACACCAGGAGCATCTGGAATAAAGTAGGTGAACTTGCAGCATGGGTTGGTACCTGGGACTTCGATGTTGTGGCCATTTTGGAGACATGGATAGAGCAGAGACAGGAATGGTTGTTGCAGGTTCCAGGATTTAGATGTTTCAGTAAGAACAGTGAAGATGGTAAAAAAAAAGGGGGGGAATGTGGCATTGTTGGTCAAGGACAGTATTACAGTTGCAGAAAGGATGTTTGGGGACTCGTCAATTGAGGTAGTATGGGCTGAGGTTAGAAAGAGGAAAGGAGAGGTCACCATGTTGGGCCTCCGAATAGTCCCAGAGATGTAGAAGAAAGAATAGCAAAAATGATTCTCGATAGGAGTGAGAGAGACAGGGTAGTTATCATGGGGGGGACTTCAACTTTCCAAATATTGACTGGAACATTATATTACGAGTACTATAGATGGGTCAGTTTTTGTCCAGTGTGTGCAGTTGGGCTTCCTGACACAGTATGTAGACAGGTCTACAAGGGGCGAAGCCACATTAGATTTGGTACTGGGTAATGAGCCCGGCCAGGTGTTAGACTTGGAAGTAGGTGAGCACTTTGGTGATAGCGATCACAATTCTGTTATGTTTACTTTATTGATAGAAGGGATAGGTGTATACCACTGGGCAAGTGTTACAGCTGGGGGAAAGGCAATTATGATGTGATTAGGCAAGATTTAGGAAGCATAGGATGGGGAAGGAAACTGGAAATGTGGAGAAATGTGGAGCTTATTCAAGAAAAAGATTCTGTTTGTCCTAGATAAGTATGTACCTGTCAGGCAAGGTGGAAGCTGTAGAGCACAGGAGCCATGGTTTACGAAGGAAGTGGAATCTCTGGTCAAGAGGAAGAAGAAGGCTTATGTTAGGATGAGATGTGAAAGCTCAGTTAGGGCGCTTGAGGGTTACAAGGTAGCCAGGAAAGACCTAAAGAGAGAGCTCAGAAGAGCCAGGAGGAGACATGAGAAGTTGTTGGCGGATAGGATCAGGGTAAACCCTAAGGCTTTCCATAGGTATTTAAGAAATAAAAGAATGATGAGAGTAAGATTAGGGCCAATCAAGGATAGTAGTGGGAAGTTGTGTGTGGAGTCAGAGGAGATAGGGGAAGCACTTAATGAGTATTTTTTGACAGTATTAACTCTAGAAAACTAAAATGTTGTCGAGGAGATTACTGAGATACAGGCTACTAGACTAGGTGTAATTGAGGTTCATAAGGAAGAAGTATTAGAAATCCTGCAGAGTGTGAAAATAGATAAGTCCCCATGCCCAGATGAGGTTTATTCTAGGATCTTCTGGGAAGCCAGAGAGGAGATTGCCGAGCCTTTGATATTGATCTTTAAATTGTCATCGTCTACAGGAATAGTGCCAGAAGACTGGGGCATAGCAAATGTGGTTCCCCTGTTCAAGAAGGGGAGTAGAGACACCCAGGTAATTATAGACCAGTGAGTCTCACTTCAGTTGTTGGTAAAGTGTTGGAAAAGGTTAGAAGAGATAGGATTTGTAATCATCTAGAAAAGAATAATTTGATGAGGGATAGTCAGCACCGTTTTGTGAAGGGTAGGTCATGCCTCACAAACCTTATTGAGTTCTTTGAGAAGGTGGCCAAACAGGTAGATGAGAGTAAACAGGTTGATGTTGTGTAAATGGATTTCAGCAAGACGTTCGATAAGGTTCCCCACAGTCGGCTATTGTACAAAATGCGGAGGAATGGGATTGTGGGAGATATAGCAGTTTGGATCAGTAATTGGCTTGCTGAAAGAAGACAGAGGGTGGTAGTTGACGAGAAATGTTCATCCTGGAGTCCAGTTACCAGTGGTGTACCGCAAGGGTCGGTGTTGGGTCCACTGCTGTTCGTCATTTTTATAAACAACCTGGATGAAGGCATAGAAGGGTGGGTTAGTAAATTTGCAGACAACACTAAGATCGGTGGAGTTGTGAATAGTGACGAAGGATGTTGTAGGTTACAGAGAGACATAGATAAACTGCAGAGCTGGGCTGAGAGGTGGCAAATGGAGTTTAATGCAGACAAGTGTGAGGTGATTCGCTTTGGTAGGAGTAACCGGAATGCAAAGTACTGGGCTAATGGTTAGATTCTTGGTAGTGCAGATGAGCAGAGAGATCTCGGTGTCCAGGTACACAGATCCTCGAAGGTAGCCACCCAGGTTGAACAGGGTTGTTAAGAAGGCATACAGTGTTTTAGCTTTTAGTAATAGAGGGATCGAGTTCTGGAACCATGAGGTTATGCTACAGCTGTACAAAACTCTGGTGCGGTCGCACTTGGAGTATTGTGTATAGTTCTGGTCACCACATTATAAGAAGGATGTGGAAGCTCTGGAGAGGGTGCAGAGGAGATTTACTAGGATGTTGCCTGGTATGGAAGGAAGGTCTTAGGAGGGTACGCTGAGGGACTTGAGGCTGTTTTCATTAGAGAGAAGAAGGTTGAAAGGTGACTTAATAGAATCATATAAGATAATCAGAGGGTTAGATAGGGTAGACAGGGAGAGTCTTTTTCCAAGAATGGTGATGGCGAGCACGAGGGGGCATAGCTTTAAATTGAGGGATAATAGATACGGGACAGATGTCAAAGGTAGTTTCTTTACTCAGAGAGTAGTAAGGGTATGGAATGCTTTGCCTGCAACGATAGTAGATTTGCCAACTTTAAGTATATTTAAGTCATCATTGGACAAGCTTATGGACACACATGGAATAATGTAGGTTAGATGGGCTTCAGATTGGTATGACAGGTCAGCGTTGTAATGTTCTATGTTCTAAGCAATGTGGTTGACTCTTAACTGCCCAGCAAGCAAAGCCCATATCCCGTGAACGAATGGAAAAAAATTTAAAAGATGGCCTAATGGATGACCATGCTTGCTATAAAAGTCCATCTGGTTCACAAACGTCCTTTATGGATAGATATCTGCTGCCCTTACTTGTTGTGACAATATGTGATTCCAAACCCACAGCAATGTGGTTGAATCTTAACTGCCTCTTGGGTAATTAGGAATGGCCAGTAGGCAGCAATGCCTCATCATATGGATGAAAGAAAGAGAAACCACAAACAACTTCTGCTCACACAGAGTTAATTTTGTAATCAGAAAGCTAATCTACAGACTTAAGCAAGCAACCTGTGGGTGCCTTTGTTGTCCACTCAGAGGATCTGGTTAAAATCAAATTTAGCACAAAGACAACAAGAATTCAGAGAGGAAATCCTCCAAGGCATTTTAACTATTCACCCATATGGTCTCCGCTGAGAGTTGAATTTTGAAGTATTTGTTCATGATTTCCTGCTAATCCCAATGTTTCAGCATTGGGAAGGCAGTAGTGATTCCATAACACATTTATTGAGAAGTATGTAAATGTCAGAATCAAAGCTGACGTCTTGTTCTATGCAAGACTGAACATCCACATAAAACTTCAGAGGTACAAATCTTGCAATAGCCAACAGTTACTGTTACACTCAAAGCGATTGCTCACCTCAATCTGTAATATTGCCTCCTCTCTTTGTTTTACAGATTCCACTTCATCCTCTGAGATTTCGGAAAGGAATGCCTGACTCTGGGCCTGAGTTGGATCTGAAGTGTCATCTGCTTGCCATTTGCCGGACCCTCTGCCAAAGAACTCGTCCTCATCACTGATCTCTGTGAATGGGTTCCTGGCAATCTGCAATAGGAATTCCATGCCAACCTTTAGTTCCAAACTTAAAAAATGTCAAACCTTGACAAGAAATGTCCCAATCTCCACTACAACAACAAGTGAAAACCTCCATAATAGCATAGTTTGCACAACTTAATACATATAAAGATTTTTATCATTGTTGTTCCAGATGTTATGCTCGACTTTGTTTGTTTCACTAGTACAGCATTACTGAATACTGTTTTATTTCCTGGCAATCAAGAGGATGTTCATATTGCAATTTTATGAGAGCAAATCTGGGTGTGTAAGCATAGGACTCCCTCAAAACATGAACTGAAGATTGCATTTTTCACGCATCCATACTTATTGAATCATAAAAAAGTTACAGTACAGAATGAGGTCTTTCGGCCTCACCTGTTTGTGCTGGCCCCGAGGAGCAATTTAGCAAGTGTCACTCCCCCAGCCTTTTCCCTGCAGTAGTCTTGCAACTCCGTTTTTCATTTCAATGTCCTTTTGAAAGACTCAATTGAATATTCTTTCAGGCAGCATGTTCCAGATCCTAACTACTTGTGTGAAACACTGCATTATTATCTTGATATTGGGTGTTTCTGCTAGTTATCTTAAATCTCTGAAATCCCTGGTTTTCAGTTCTTCCACCGTCAGGAACAGTAAATTTCTTCTGCCACTTGTCCCAGATTCCACCAACCTATCTCTCCTATTTGCAAATGTACACTTCCCTTGTCATGGATCACCATACGTCCACGCATCACATCAACTGAAAATTTTGAGATTGCGTCCTGTACACCAAGGTCTATGTCATTAATATCTCTGGGAAGCTCCATTACAAACCTTCCTCTCGGCCAAAATACAATTAGTCATCTTTGTTTCTTGTCACTCAGCAAATTTCATGAAGATGATACTAATTTCTTGCTTATTCTATGACTTCTTACTTTGCACATTAGTTTGTTATGTGACAATTTATAAAAGGCCTTTGAAAGGCCATATATACCACACCAACAGCATTTTATTCAATCTTCTCTGTTAACTTATCAAAAAACTCAACCAAGTTGTTCGGCACTCAACTAATCGATGATGGTTTCCATTAATTAACTTGCATGTCACCAGGTATCTCCTAATTTTGTCCTAAATTGTTACCTTAAATGTTTCTCTAACACTAAAAGCAGGTTCCTGAACAGCCATGATCTTACTGAATGTTGGAACACTCTCATAAGGCTAAAGATTCCCATGTTTCTGCAATTTTAAATGGATTTAAAGTGAAAAGAAATTGTTATTAGAAATTAGTAGATGCGCAGTGAGAGACAGCTAAGTGCAGATCCAGAACTCAGTGAGTTAAATGTGAACAAAAAGATATTGGCAAACATTCTTTTTTTAATTTTAGTGACAATAAATAATAATACTTGCTCAGGAACCTGGCCAAACTTCAATCGACCCCTGACAGGAATATACTTTTTCTGGATTCTCGTTATCTCATTTCTGAAGGCTTCCCATTTTCCAGCCATCCCTTTACCTGCGAACATCTGCCCCCAGTCAATTTTCAAAAGTTTTGGCCTAATATTGTCAAAATTGGCCTTTCTCCAATTTAGAACTTCAACTTTTAGATCTGGTCTATCCTTTTCCATCACTATTTTAAATCTAATAGAATTATGGCCGCTGGCCCCAAAGTGCTCCCCCATTGACACCTCAGTCACCTGCCCTGCCTTATTTCCCAAGAGTAGGTCAGGTTTTGCACCTTCTCTAGTAGGTACATCCACATACTGAATCAGAAAATTGTCTTGTACGCACTTAACAAATTCCTCTCCATCTAAACCTTTAACAATATGGCAGTCCAAGTCTATGTTTGGAAAGTAAAAATCCCTTACCATAACCACCCTATTATTCTTACAGATAGCTGAGATCTCCTTAGCAGTTTGTTTCTCAATTTCCTTCTGACTATTAGGGGATCTATAATACAATCCAAATAAGGTGATCATCCCTTTCTTATTTCTCAGTTTCCCCAAACAATTTCCCTGGATGTATTTCCGGGAATGTCCTCCCTCAGCACAGCTGTTATGCTATCCCTTACCAAAAACATAACTCCCCCTCCTCTCTTGCCTCCCTTTCTATCCTTCCTGTAGCATTTGTATCCTTGAACATTAAGCCGCCAGTCCTGCCCATCCCTGAGCCATGTTTATGTAATTGCTGGTAGGTATAGGGAATGCTGGATGACTAAAGAAATTGAGGGTTTGGTTAAGAAAAAGAAGGAAGCATATGTAAGGTAATAGACAGGATAGATCGAGTGAATCCTTAGAAGAGTATAAAGGAAATAGGAGTGTACTTAAGAGGGAAATCAGGAGGGCAAAAAGGGAACATGAGATAGCTTTGGCAAATACAATTAAGGAGAATCCAAAGAGTTTTTACAAATACATTAAGGACAAAAGGCTAACTCGGGAGAGAATAGGACCCCTCAAAGATCAGCAAGGTGGCCTTTGTGTGCAGCCGCAGAAAATGGGGGAGATACTAAATGAGTATTTTGCAACAGTATTTAATGTGGAAAAGGATATGGAAGACATAGACTGTAGGGAAATAGATGGTGACATTTTGCAAAATGTCCAGATTACAGAGGAGGAAGTGCTGGATGTCTTGAAATGGTTAAAAGTGGATAAATCCCCAGGACCTGATCAGGTGTACCCAAGAACTCTGAGGGAAGCGAGAGAACTGATTGCAGGGGCTCTTGCTGAGATATTTGTATCATCGATAGTCACAGGTGAGGTGCCGAAGACTGGAGATTGGCAAACATGGTGCCACTGTTTAAGAAGGGTGGTAAGGACAAGCCAGGGAACTATAGACCAGTGAGCCTGACGTCAGTGGTGGGCAAGTTGTTGGAGGGAATCCTGAGGGATAGGATGTACATGTATTTGGAAAGGCAAGGACTGATTAGGGATAGTCAACATGGCTTTGTGCATGGGAAAGTAAGTAACAAAGAGGATTGATGAGGGCAGAGCAGTAGATGTGATCTATATGGACTTCAGTAAGGTGTTCAACAAGGTTCCCCATGGGAGACTGGTTAGCAAGATTAGATCTCACGGAATACAGGGAGAACTAGCCATTTAGATATAGAACTGGCTCAAAGGTGGAAGACAGAGGGTGGTGGTGGAGGGTTGTTTTTCAGACTGGAGGCCTGTGACCAGTGGAGTACCACAAGGATCGGTGCTGGGCCCTCTACATTTTGTCATTAACATAAACGATTTGGATGCGAGCATAAGAGGTACAGTTAGTAAGTTTACAGATGACACCAAAATTGGAGGTGTAGTGGACAGCGAAGAGGGTTACTTCAGATTATAACAGGATCTGGACCAGATGGGCCAATGGGCTGAGAAGTGGCAGATGGAGTCTAATTCAGGTAAATGTGAGGTGCTGCATTTTGGGAAAGCAAATAGACAAAGTCTTTTCCCTGGGGTCAGGGAGTCCAGGACTAGAGGGCGTAGATTTAAGGTGAGAGGGGAAAGATATAAAAGAGACCTAAGGGGCAACTTTTTCACACAGAGGATGGTACAGGTATGGAATGAGCTGCCAGAGGAAGTGGTGGAGGCTGGTACCATTGCAACATTTAAGAGGCATTTGGATGGGTATATGAATAGGAAGGGTTTGGAGGGATATGGGCCAGGTGCTGGCAGGTGGGACTAGATTGGATTGGAATATCTGGTTGGCATGGACGGGTTGGACCGAAGGGTCTGTTTCCATGTTGTACATCTCTATGACTCTATGACTGAATTTCTACACTTTTTGTTATGCTTTGGGCATCTTAAATTAAAGAAACTTAGGAAAGGAAATAAAAGGTCAGGGGGCAATAAAGAGGTAATTGGGTTAATGGAAACAGTCGACTACTAAAGATCTGACTAAGTCTCTTGATTCCCTACCATATTTAAGTCCAACACACGGCTAATTAAATGCGATTGTTTTGACTCCAGGGTGTGTGCTGCCTTTGTGGAACATATGGGGAGAAAGGGTTAATAAGGAAGTTAAAGGACAGTAGAAGTTACAATCATGAACTTGCATTCTCTGTGGACAATCTAGAAAATGGATTCACTTGAAACAGCCCGAGAGAGGGTGGTATCCCATCAAGAGTAACCCTTTATTTACACAAGAGTCCTTGGCATTGATCCAGTTCCCTCAGAGCAAACTCTCAGAGTGACATAATGTCTGACACTCCTGTTTTGACCTGTCAGCCAGGGCTCCCTAATTGGACCAAATTAACAATCCTATTCTGGGAACTCATATTCTACGACGTCTAGCTGGTTGACCACATGTCACCATACTTCGGATCTTGAAAGAAACAATGCTTATTTGGAGCAGAAGAAAACAAATGTCTAAGTGGACACAAAGTCTAACAACTTCAAATCCACCCATTCCAGAGACTGTAAAAGTCTAGTACTCCTCACCTGCCTGTTTTTGTTGAAATTTTACCAATCCTGGGATAGATATTGGGTGGTGTGTGTGATGTCTGCAGATACATCTGTATCTGTGTGTATGAGTGCCTTTGTGTCTGTGTGAATATGCGTGTCTGTGTGAATGTGTGTGTGCATGGAAGTGTGTGTGTTTGTGTCTGTCTGTATCTCTGTGTGTGTCTGCATCTTTGTGTGACTGTGTGTGTGGAAATATTCCAGAAATAATATTTGCAATCCAAAACATTAGAAATAGAAGCAGGAATCGGCCGTTCAGCTTATCGATCCTGTCTGTAAATTTTCTCCTTCAAAATCCATTCCCCATAGTATTTAAATATTGACAGTTATTCACTTATTATTTCCTTAAATTCTTTCATATCTTTAATATCTGGAAATGAACTTCACCTTGCTCAACCAATACAGATTTTGTAAAATTATCAAAACCTCCACGTGACCAAGAAACGATCAGCCTTTACTGTCCTGCGAATATGTGGGCAGTAAAGAAATATGATCCCAGACATGTTCTGAAAAGCAGGAAAGTTCAAAACGGGTAAGACTCTTCACCTGGAAAAGGGAAGACAAAGGCATGAACAAATATAGGGGTGTCGGAAAAGGCCACTCCGAGATGATGCAACGACTGCACCTGCTTCAGGAAGTCTAGCCTCATCCTGCCGTGTTGCCTGGAGCTGGGAGGCCGTGTCTAGGGCTCAGGGTTGCTTCCACAACTATCCCTGCTGCTGCCCCTCTGCATATTCCAGGCACTGAGCTGTAACACCTCCCAGGCACAGGCTTCCAGCTCCTGGACAGTGCCGGTGCAGGGTGCCTCTTCTTCATGAGCTCCAGCTTTTACCTCTGTACAGTGCCCTACAGCCTCCCCAATTTCTACCGCCACTGCCTCTGTCCCCTTCTGAACTTTAGCCTCTGTTGTGGACCAGACCAGACCCCTACCCCCGCACCTCAAAATATTTTAAGGTCATCAAGACCCTAACGTTTCCTTATTTTAAAGGCAAATGTAAGGTGTTTGTTCTAGATGTGATGCGATTGGTCAAACTACTCAACATTAAGCAAAGCACAATATATTTAAACACTGTTGTTAAAACAGAAACAAAAGGAAGGGAGATTTTAAAGTACCTTAACTTTATTGGAAAACTTAACAGAATAATACATAATAGTAACTATTACTCATTAACTGTTCCAATATAGCAACATCCCATAACACATCCCCTGCAAAATGGAAAATTCAGACACAGATGCTCACATTCAGTTCTCCCATCTAGGAGGAAGAAACATCAAGAGTAAATTCAAAAAGAGTAGCAGCCAGGAGACATTCACTGAAGCTTCCAACTCTAATGTTATTGAAAAACTAAAACCCTAATCTGAGAGCTGGCTACACCCTCTCAGCCTGGATTAACAACCCCAAGACCTCCCAAGCTGTTTACTCAAGTGGTCTTCTCATCCAATCCTCTCTTAAAACTAGAACAAAATAACATCTTAAAGTCACACATCCTCCCTGACCAATCCTCAGCAGTGGAAAAGGAAGCACCTAAGCACAGCTGCATCAGCTTCTGTGGGATTTTCCAAATGCTTTTTCCCATTTCCTGGAGTTGAACTGGAGACTTTCCTTTTGAATGAATGCTGAATGGAGTTTGGGAGACTCCTCAGAGGAAACATGGATGTTTTCTTGCCTTTCGCAGCCCAATAAACCAAGCAGGTCTCTGCATCCATGTTTTCAAGTAAACTTCTGCAGCTACTGTCAAACCTGCAATTTCAGTTACATCTCTTGTCGAAGACTTAAAATTCTTCTAACTTCCGTTTTCTGTCACACTCAATCTCCTACTTTTTTAAATTGTACCTTTTTCACCTTAAATCTGTTTCCTATATTTATTGCCTCTTGACATTGCTACTGTAGTCATGCCTCATGATGTGAGCGTGATATGGCAACAATTTTCCCTGTGAGCTGCAAGTATTCTTTTTTGTCTTTTTCCTTCCCAACCTAGTCCTTTGTGTTGTTCAGTTTGAGTTTTTTTCTTGCCTTTCCTCCAGGATCTATAACTTTATTCGCAGAGATCTAAAATGGCTGCTCACCAGCTAACCCTCCAATTATTTCTGCCTCTAATAATCTTTCTTCTTCGAAAAATTCTTCACTTGCAAATAATGACTTGCTTTTTAGTTGTTCCTAGTCCTCTCTATCTTTCCTCTGTCTTTTATGAGTTTGGAAGTGAACAATTTAGTTTGAAGTATTGCTATTTTTCTGTCACTCCTTCCATTAGTTTTTCAGATTGCTTCTCTGCTCAGTTGTTTGTGGCAGCTGACTAGTTATCTGAGTATTCTTAAAGTATCAATGTTCTCAATGTGTAAACTTGCTTGTCTCCTCAAAAGTTCCCTCTCTGCATCAAAATGGATGTTTTTCACTGTTGTCACCTTGAGGTATGGAACCAGCCGTGGACGGTTTGTGGTTGGGATATGTGTTGCCTCCAATCCTCGTTGTGTGACTTCATTTGATTGGGTGGAGCTTACCGCAATCTCCAACATTAACTGTTTCACTACCATTACCTTATACGCCAACACTCAGTGCCCAGGCCCTGAAGAACAACAGGGACAAGATAGTCAGAGAGAGCTGGGCCCAAAAGGAAGGATTCAGCTGGCATTGAGGCATAACCATCAGAATTCAGACTTTAAGACAATGTGACATGCTGCACTATTCATAGCAAAAATAGAATCCCAGGTACCACAAGAGAAAGGGAACGAAAGCACTGGAGGCCACTGAAGAAAATGAAGCCCTGGAAGGAAACAGGTCACTGGGGATGAGGAGAAGGAAAAGAATTGAGAAGAACTGGAGATGAAGAGATGGTTCCTGAGCACAAACAGATGGTTCTGATGAACAATGAAGTAGCCTCCTCTCCAACTTTCCAATGACCTTCAGCATCAGAGGCAAGTCTGCTTTGATGAAGCAAGGATTTGCTGCGTACGCCGGGTGCTTGATCTTTGGCCTCCAATGGCCATCTAACCGCCCCCTAATGCAGAGGAAGGTTTTGGAAACATCAGCAGATCTTTTCTCTCCGGTGCAACCAGAAGTCCCAGGGATGACTGTTGTTGACTGTCTAAGTGAGCCTAACACATTGTCTGACCCATCCTGTGAAAATCTGAACCTGACTTAATTTCCACTTGAGCTGGTTTTTGATTTCAAAACAGATCTGGCTCTTGTTTCCCATTTCTGCGTTGAAAATTTATCCCAATATCCCCACTTTGGGAGGATACAAAATCTACATTAATTGTTGGTAAATCCAAGAGGGAATTCATAAGAAACTTCTTTACAAAAATACTGTTAAAAATATTGGATAGTGAAGGAGATTGAGGATTAGAATAACTGGTGCAGACGTGATGGACCAAAGTTTGTTTCTCATTTGTATGGATCTCTACGACTCTAAGAATAACACATCTGCATGCAAGGTGAAACTAAATAGAATAGTGGGAGAAAGGAGTTGAAGGGTCTGTTGACAGGGTTGGGAGGTAGAAGGCTCATGTGGAACAAGTGAACAGTATGGAACAATACTAATTGCCTAATTAATAATTGTCTAATTGCTTCTTTCTATGCGATAGACTTGCTGTGACTCACTAAGAATAAGAAATAAAAGGGACAAAATAGTCATGAATAAGAGTGAGAATATGGATTAAAAATGTTGGACAACCCAAATACTGTAATAAAAACTTTAATGTGCTAAATCCCACAATTACTACTGTAATTATTTTATGATTGAGCGTACACTTAACAACAACTGCATATGCTGTGTCCTCATTAAACCTGTGAATGCTTGACCTTCACATTTCTGGAACCTTATTGATTGAGCATCTAATTATAAATAAATACATCTTCTAACAGTCGAGAAATATGGTAAATTAACAGAAAAATGAAATTTTTGAACTTTGACCCTTATGATCTGTCAATCTATAATTCCAAAAGGTTAATTTAAATATCAAAACTGCATTACCATCAAACACTTTAGATACAAATTGTAAAAGGGAGATTATACACCCCATGAGCTTCATGAACAGCTTGGTGCCGAAATATGTTACTGAGTGTGACACAGAATGGGTGATTCTTGCTTTGCTGATGTATGTTAGCTGAGTAACCTAGACTTGGAGAATGACAAAAAAAGAACAATGGTTACTGTTCCTGGTTGTTATTCAGTGATGGAGAAAGTGAGGTCTGCAGATGCTGGAGATCAAAGTTGAAACTTTATTGCTAGAACAGCACAGCAGGTCAGGCAGCATCCAGGGAACAGGAGATTCGACGTTTCGGGCACAGGCCCTTCTTCAGGAATGAGCAGAGAGTGTTCAGCAGGAGAAGATAAAAGGTAGGGAGGAGGGACTTGGAGGAGGGGCATTGGAAATGTGATAGGTGGAAAGAGGTCAAGGTGAGGGTGATAGGTCGGAGTAGGATGGAGGCGGAAAGGTCAAGAAGAAGACTGCAGGTCAGGAAGGCGGTGCCGGGCTGGAGGGATTCGGCTGAGACAAGGTGGGGGGAGGGGGGATGAAGAAACTGGTGAAGTCCAAGTTCATCCCCTGTGGTTGGAGGGTTCCCAGTCGGAAGATAAGACGCTCCTCCTCCGAGGATTTGCAGGTCATTGGACTCATCCACCGCCAAACCACAACAACGCGACGGTCGGAGGAGGAGCGTCTTATCTTCCGACTGGGAACCCTCCAACCACAGGGGATGAACTTGGACTTCACCAGTTTCTTCATCCCCCCTCCCCCCACCTTGTCTCAGCCGAATCCCTCCAGCCCGGCACCGCCTTCCTGACCTGCAGTCTTCTTCTTGACCTCTCCGCCTCCATCCTACTCCGACCTATCACCCTCACCTTGACTTCTTTCCACCTATCACATTTCCAACGCCCCTCCTCCAATTCCCTCCTCCCTACCTTTTATCTTCTCCTGCTGAACACTCTCTTCTCATTCCTGAAGAAGGGCCTGTGCCCGAAACGTCGAATCTCCTGTTCCCTGGATGCTGCCTGACCTGCTGTGCTGTTCCAGCAATAAAGTTTCAACTGTTATTCAGTGATCCCTTCTCTATCCAGCTTTTACACAAAAATATGATTAAAACTAAACGTAATACTTTATTATATACACTTTAATAGGTAACTGATATGCATTGAAAATCAAATTTAAAATTATAACATTTTCAGGTATCTGGCTATCAGTTGTGAAAAATGGTCTGTTAGCTCAGTTGGATGGATGGCTGGTCTGTCAAGCAGGGTTAGGGTTCAGGGTAGCATCAGTTCAATACCATGAAGGATTCTCCTTCTCTCCCTCTACCCTGACTGAGGTGTAGTGACCCTCAGTTTAAAACATCTCCAGTCTTCTCTCTCTCTCTGTCTCTCTAACAAGACTGCAGCCCTGTCATCTGGCAGGACTTTGGAGATTTTACCTTTATCAGTTGTGAAACCTCAAAGCTTGCAAACTTCTCCTTTTTAGGAAATGTCATATTTAGGGATGTGAATTGTTTACTAAATAACAGGGTGTAAAGTTGCAGGGATAAACTGGATTGGTAAAATACATAGTTTTAGAATCATATTAACATTTCATTCATTGTTCCCCATGATGAACCAATTCAATTGCTGCTTACAATTACACACTAATCAATTACCTTTAAAAGCATGCAATGGATGGATGGTAAAGATAACTGTAAAGCTGGCCTGAAGTCACTGGGCAGGATATGGATGAGGACATACAAGTGTTAAAATAGGAATATCAGTGAATCCTCGACAAGAGGATAAGCACTCCCTCTATGGCTCGATCAATGTAAGCACACTGCCCCGTCAAACCATCCTATACAACTCCAAGAAAGTATATTTGAAACAAAAACAAGAATTGCTGGAGAAATTCAGCAGGTCTGCCAGCATCTGTACAGAGAAAGCAGAGTTAACATTTCAAAGTCAGATGACCCTTCATCAGAAGCACATATGAGCTGGGATCACATATGAACTTATTTTAGCTGATGTAGAGTTACCGGGCTCGTAGTTATCCACAGCCTTAGAGGGCAGAGAAAATCTAACCCAGTCTCTCACTCCAAATAGCTACCTAATGCTGTAGTGCCTACATTTTTTTACATCAACAAAATATTCACACCCAATCCCTTTTGAAGCACAGATATGAAAAAGAAGGGCTACTTGGCAAGGTACTGGAGTCAAACAGCTGACACAATATTCTCTAAGAAAATATTGTGCAGTCAGAAGAGGAGGGAGCTAAAAATGTTGCAAAGTCAATTTATAGAGTCATAGGGCACAGAGGGAGGCCACGTGGCTTGGTGCTCTTGTACTGGGTCTTTAAGGAGCTATCCAAATCATAAACAAAAAAAGAAGTCAGACCCACTCTACTGTATTTTCTCCATAGCCCTGCAAGGGTTCATCCAATTCACTCGTAAAGTTCCTTTTGAAATGCTTCCACTGACTCAGGCTCTGTATTTCAATTCATAGGAATGTCAGACCATCAGGAAATCACCCTTCTTATTTCAGAAGGTTTCTTTACATAACATGCGCTTAATTAATATTCTATGTTTAATATGCAATTGGTTGCAAACAAACCTTTGTTAGTTTTAACAGATACTCAGCAGGGCTAGCAGCATTTGTGAAGAGAAATCTGAATTAATGTCTCAAGTCTAGTGACCTTTGTTCAGAAGGCTACTAGTTGTGAAGAAGGGTCACTGGACTTGAGGCATTAACTCTGTTTTCTCTCCAGAGATGCAGTTAGACACCCGGAGTTTCTTCAGCAATGTCTGCCTTTGTTTGTTTCAGAGTTCCTGCATCTGCAGTTCTTTGTTTTATTTTTGTGTTCAATTCACCATCACATCTCTTCCAGGTATGCGCACTGCAGAGACGTTCTGCTTCTCTCTCTGACAGGATTTCAGTTCACATTTTTTTTCTCTCCGTGAGTTTGACAAAACATTTGTCAAAACTCACTTCTGCACCTCTTCTCATTCCTCAGTGACTGGTTTTGAAAAAAGTGTCACTCGACTCATAGAGACCTAGAATCATAGAGTCATATAGCACAGAAACAGACCCTTGTGGTCCAACTTATCCATGCATACCATTTTTCCAAACTAAACTAGTCCTACTTGTCTGTATTTGGCCCATATCCCTCTAAACCTTTCATATTCATTTACCCGTCCAAATGTCTTTTAAACATTAATCTTAATCTCAGGGCCATGGGTTCGAGTTTGGGCGCTTTCATTATTGGGGTAGCATTATGCTCGGTGGTTAGCACTGCTGCCTCAAAGCACCAGGGACCCAGGTTCAATTCCAGCCTCGGGCGACTGTCTGTGTGGAGTTTGCACATTCTCCCCGTGTCTGCGTGGGTTTCCTCCGGGTGCTCTGGTTTCCTCCTACAGTCCAAAGGTGTGGAGGTTAGGTGTATTGCCCAAGCTAAATTTCCCGTAGTGTTCAGGGATGTGTAGGTTAGGTGCATTGGTCAGGAGTAAATATAGGATAATAAGGTAGAGGAACGGGTCTGGGTGGGTTACTCTTTGGAGGGTAGGTGTGGACTTGTTGGGCTGAAGGGCCTGTTTACACACTGTAGGGATTCTATGTTGCAAAACTGTACCTGCATCTACCACTTCTTCTGGCAGTTCATTTCACATACGAACTACCCTCTGTGTGGAAATGTTGCCCCTAAGGTCCCTTATAAAGTTTTCTCCTTTCACTTTAAAAATTTGCCCCTCATTTGTAACTCACATACCCAAGGAAAATACCTATTGCTATTCAATAGGTATTGAATATGATTTTATAAACTAATATAAAGTCATCCCTCAACCTCCTAGGTTCCAGCGAAAAAAGTCACAGCCTATCTAGCCTCTCCCTAAAACTCAAACCCTCCAGTCACAGCAACATTCTGATAAATCTTTTCCGAACCCTCTCCAATTTAATAATATCCTTCTCACAGCAAGGCAATAAGAATTGTACACAGTGCTCCAAAGGTGGCCTCACCAAAACCCTGTACAACCTCAACATGATGTCACAACTCATATACTCAATGGTCTAAACACCTTCTTAACCACCCTGTCTGCCTGCAATGCAACTTTCAAACCCTTTAGTCTGTCTGTTCAACAAACTACCTCAGGACCTACCATTAATGATATAAGTCCCACCCTTATTTGTTTTACCAAAATCCAATAGCTTGCATTTATCCAAGTTAAAATTCCTCTGCCACTTCACAGCCCACTGGCCCATTTGATCAAGATCCCTTTTGCAATCTTAGATAACCTTCTTCACTGTTAACTATAACAGCAATTTTGGTGTCATCCACAATCTTACTAACCATGCCTCCTAAACTCTTATTCAAATTGTTCACATAAATTACAAAAGTGGACTCAACAGACTTCCCTTTTCCCAATAAAATAAAGACCAACAGACTAGATGTCTTTCCTTTAACCCAGTGAACTTGAACCTTTTGAGATTCAGGTGATTATTACTGCCTGAGGCATTCAAAATAAGAGAACATTGGAATGGATTTTGAGAAATGGTTTCATGTATTTCTTATTTGTTTTTCTCTCTCATTCTTTATACATTTCTAAAAAAATACACAACACTTGAAGTTTTTCATCTTTCACTCATCAGGGCTAAAATGTAGGGAAACAAACTCCCGAAAAGAGACAGATTATTAAAAAAAATGAGAAGAGAATGCTGATTGCTTGGACTGTGACTGACTTAGTCGAGAGTGTGGCACTGGGAAAGCATAGCAGGTCAGGCAGCATCCAAGGAGCAGGAGAATCAACAATTCGGGCATCAGCCCTTCATCTGGAATGAGGCTTGTGGGCCGGGACTGAGAGATAAATTGGGGGGGAGAGGGGTGGATGGGTAGCTGAGAAAGCGATAGGCAGACTGGTTTAGAGAAGCATTAGGAACTGTTCACCAACAATCTGAGTTGGCTTATGAAATTCAAACCAACCAAGTCACCTTTAATTGATCAGGTCTGAGCTGGGTGGTGCAACAGTGATTGGATATCTCCAATGCCTTTGCCTCATGGCAAAAGATGCCAAGTGGCAACAATACACTCATTTTGTCTGCAAACAAGATCTTTTGTATAAATATGCAAAGCTTCTGCCATGCACAAAATGAGCCTGATGAACGTTAAATTGTTTTGCACCATAATTCTTAGTGTAGTATATTACTTAATGAACGTTATACAAAAACAGAATCACATGTATTGTTGGACAGACATGCTGCCCACTGTAGAAAGCCAATGGAACATAATGCTTAACATGGATCACCAGTTACTTCAACAAATGACCTACAAGGCTAGCACCACGCTAATGCTGCAATCTATAAACCACATTATTTGTTTGTGTGATGGGAAGAACATGTTTTTGGGCTTCACAGTATAAGTTTTTTATCCATACCAGAATCTACTCATATTTACACAAAGGGACTTGTTTGCAGACAAATGAGTGTACCATCGCCTTGCAACTTTTGTAATGAGATAAAGTTCATGTGGAATAAGTCTTTGTCATTTGTTTCTGTTTGAAAGTGCTAACAATTAATTTCTAGTTTTCTAATTCCTGTTTGGTCATTTTTGCTCCCATTACTAGCCATGGGGAAATACTTCCATGGCTAGTGATGGGACCAAAATGATAGGTCCCAAGGATGTGCTGAAGAACAAAAGGATATTGATATACAAGTCCATAGATCCCTGAAGGTTTCAGCATAGGTAGGGGGTAGTGAAGAAGGCAGATGGGATGCATGCCCTCATTAGCTAGGGTGTAGAATATAGGAGCAAGGAAGTCTTGTTACAATTTTATAAAACATTAGTTAGGCCACAGATGGAATACTGTCACTCTTATAAGGACGTGACTGCATTGGACAGGATGGAGGGGAGATTCACCAGGATGTTGCCTGGAATGGAAAGTCTCAGTTATAAAGAGAGACTGGATAGGCTGGCTTGGAGTAGATTGTGAGAATTTCTTCTGCATAGCAGAGGGAGTATGTTTATGGGAACGAGCAAGTGGCTTAGAGGGAATCTGAGGAAACATTTTTTTAACCCAGAGGGTGGTGGACGTATGGAGCGTGCTGCCTGAGAGAGTGGTGGAGGCAAGTTCGCTTGCAACATTCAAGAAACATCTGGACAGTCATTTAAAATGCTAGGGCACTGTAGGCTACAGACCCAAATGCGGGTAAATGGGATTAGTGTAGCTTGGTGTTTGTTGGTCAGCATAGACATGGTGGGCCTATGCTGTATGACAATGACCTAATGACCTTTTAAGTTTTATTCAGGATTATTATCTGAATATAGTCTAACCCAATCAACTTCAACTGCAATACAGAAACACACATACAAATAAACAAAGCCCAAAAAGTGAGACATCTGACATGTGATGCCTGAGGTACCTGGAAAAATTGAAAAACCATACAGATATAAAAGAAAAAGTGAGAAAACAGGATTTATTTCGGAGCTAAGTAATAAAATGAATTCGTAAAACGAGGGGAGAAAACTAAAACAGTAAAACAAAAAATAAAACATAATGCCCTTTATGTGATAAGGATGCTTATCACATCAAAACATTGCCATTGACGATATGAGGATGAGGAAGAGAGCTGATTTTAAGGCGCTGTTAAAGGAGAGAAGTGCAAAGCTGGGGGAGGGAATTCCGAAACTTAATTCTCAAAGTGGTAGCAGCAAAAAAGGTGAGTAATTAAGGTTGGCGCTGTCAAGAGGTTAGGATTGGAGAAATGCAGGGAACTCATAAGAAGTGGCTGGAGGAGTTTGCAGACTCAGAGAGAAGCAAGGCCCTGGAGGGATTTGAAAATAAGTATGAGCATCTTACAGTCAAAAAAAAACTGCTCAACCATGAGCAATGCAGATCACAGAAGAATTGCTTTTTTTTGCACTAAAATATTGATATCTCTGTGTACAGTGAGAACAGAAACATGTTACATGAGTTTCATCGACGCAAGTACCATTGAATTTGCATTAATCAGGCAGATGTAGCACTAGCTTTTTAAATGTCAAAATCCCATCACACTGAATATTGTAATTTCCCAGCTGCTTGTGGCGATTAGCTTTCCAGGGCTGCCCATGTTGCCTGTATTGGTAATTCACAAGTGATTCAAGTAACCAACAGAGTTGAACCTCATGCAAATAAGAAATCGCTCAAAAGAGATCCTCTCACACCTGCTCTGCAATGAATCACTCTGGCAAATGAATCACCGTCAACTTTGCCACTTTGCTGGAAAGTGCCAATATGTTTCCAGAGATGAAACAGTGCCTACTATGACTCAGCCACAACATGTTCTTTAACCTCTCTCAGACAATCAACATTGTGACAAGATGAGAAGCAAAAAACTAGAATGACGGTCTAATTCCATTTTCTAAAGCCATTAATGCAATTTGAAAGCTTTTTCTGTACATCTGAGAATGAAGTAAAGTTCATCTGGGCGAACTTATGAATGGAAAATATCAGAAGCATTGTATTATATAGAAGAGAAGGATTTTTGACTCATTGTGCTCTTTGAAGAGGCTTTAGAAATTGTAAAGACTAGGAAAATGTAAAGGTTACAGGTTGCCATTTATGGACAGATAATGAACAACAGGCAAACTTATTTTAGCGGCTTGATTACATCAGCCAGAGAATTGAATAAACTTATAACTTTAGATTGGTTAGTGTTGTGGGGTCCTTCAAGTATCTCTGGTGTACCAGAACAAATATTGTTTCATCTGATGGACTTGTCCTCAACTCAACTGGACTTACCACATGAACACAGATGACCACAAAGGCATGTCAGAGCTAGGAACACTTCAGCGAGTAACTCACCTCCTGACTCCACAAGCCTGTCCACTGTCTACAAGGCTCAAGTCTGGAGAGTGATCGAATACTTCCCACTTGCCTGGAGATGAGTGCAATCCCAACAACACTCAAGAAGCAGCCCGCTTGTTTGGCACTGTATCCATAAGCATCTACTCAGCAACTCACCAAAGATCCTCAGACAGCACCTTCCAAATGCACAAACACTTCCATCTAGAAGGACAAGGCAGCAGATATATGGAAACACCACCACCTTCAAGTTCCCCTCCATGCCTCTCACTATTCTGACTTGGAAATATATCTCCTTTCCTTCATTGTCAATGGGTCTAAATTCTACAATTCCATCCCTAATGGCATTGTGGGTCAACCCACAGCAAGTGGATTGCAGCGGTTCAAGAAGGCAGGTCACCTCAACCTTCTCAAGGGCAACTAGGGACAGTGCAATAAAATACTGGCCAGCCAGTGATGCCCATATCCCACAAATGAATAAAGAAATTCAAGCAGACTACATCAAATGGCATTCCAAATAAAAGAGTAGAAGAAATTTCAAAGCCTTCACATTCACCTTTTGCAACTTTGAATTTAAGAAAGGAGATACAGAATCTAAATCTCAATTCTGGCTTCTAACAATCAGGAAAAAAAAAGTTCAACAAAAACAAATTTGAAGGTTATTCATTCAACTGGGATCTTCCCTTTCTTGCTCTGGAGAGCTTCTAGTTAAGATTGGTAACAAATTTGGAACTTAATATTGGTATTGATCAAACATTTTGGTCATCAACTTACGAGATGCGCAGGAGTGATCAAATTTTCATTTAAAACACCAATTCTTAGAAAGAGGTTTCACCAACGTTCTTGAGTTATGAGAGGTCAAACCAGCATAAACACAACTTGGAAAGAATTTTGATGGAGGTACCAAAACAATTAGAAAGCCTTTAGCAAAGTTCAGTCCGATAAGACTGCCTCATAAAGCTTAATTCTGTGGTATTCCAGGTCACAATTCGAGTTGGATAAAAAATAAGAGGCACTAGTGAGGATGCCATAACTACTCCATGTGATGACTTCAGTCTGATCATTGTGTTGTAGATATCTTAAATTCATAGTTCATGTATATAAGTTTTAGTGTTAGACATTACATTTTAAGAGTAGAAAATGGGATAAATGCAAATGAAATACCATGAAGTCTTGTGCAGTTAAAGGGTTGCAATCATATTGCTTTAAAACATTAACAGCTGGGAACAAAAGATAATTAAATTGCTGGGCTTTAGTGGAGCTAACATAGCTGGTATAACTGGTAATTCAAAAGGATCCTTCTGCTCATTTAATAGAAACAGAATAGAGAAATGGAGCTATAAAACAGCAGGTCAGCATACTTACCTGGAGATGTGGTATCAGCAAAGCTTGCAGTAATAGCAGTCCAGAGGGAGTTAGAGCTAATAAAATTCAATAAACCCGAAAGTTCAGGTTGAGGATAGCCTAGGTGGACTATGTGGCTTGTAGATAGGTGGAGCCAGAGAAGATTTCTAGATTGAATACATCTGGGTTTGTGCTTGCTGGGAGGGTTAATTACAGCATAGATCTTGGTGAATACTGAAGCAGAAGAAATGCCAGCAGGCAGCATAAGTGTTACTGTTCGCAGTCAATTAGGTCTCAGGACATGGCCCAGGAAGTGGTGGCTCTAAAACCTCGAAAAAACATTGGGTCCAAAATAAAACTGTTAGAGCCACTGACAGTTCAGTATAGCTGAGAGTTGGATGAAGGACGTCCACAAGAAGTATTTGTTTGATACAGCTGAGAAAGGTTGGATTCTCCTAGATGCTCATATAGTCCAGAGCAAAGTGTTTGAATTGCAGCTCAGAGTTAATGGAACTGGAGGCTGAACTAAAAACAAACACTGCAAAGAAGCAAGGAAGGGGAATATAACCTGAACATTTTTTTTACAAGAAGATAGTCACATCATACAGCATTGTGTGGCACTATCACTGTGCTAAATGGGATAGGCTTCTACTCAAAGTTGGTCATCCAAGAGGCTCTGTGGGCCATTAGTTACAATGCAACCATACTCCAACACGTTCTGTCACCTCATACCGCATCATACCCTCTACTCTATCAGTACCATCAGCTGATGGCTCAATCCTACTTCAATGAAGAGTACAGGAGCAGCACCAATAAGCTAAAAAACAGGATTACCCTGTGTGACAAACAGCATAAGCAGCAAGTGTCAGATTAAGCCAAGTGATTTAACACCAGCGGTTCAGAAAGTCCTGTTGGTCTTCAATCTAGTATGTTAGCAGAAGTGGCTCATGAAATAGTCGATGCATTGTAACTCTTTTATTCAAAAAGAGAGTGAGACAGAAAGCAGGAAGCTACGGGCCAGTTATATACATCATAGGATAAACATTAGAAGCCATTCTTAAATAAATTATAAAGCAGGGTACTAGGATAAGTTCAAGGTAAGTAGGCCTTGAAATAATATTCAACTAATCTACTGGAGATCTTTGAAGGGAAAACACATGTTGTGAATACAGATTAATATGTATATCCTTTAATTTCCACAAGTTATTTGATAATGTACAACATCAAAGGTTATTGTGGAAAACAAAGCTCGTGCAGTAACATATTAACGTAGATAGAAGACTGACTGGCTATCAGGTGGGCAGAAATGGCTGGCAAAAAGTAATAAATGGTGTGCCACAGTCAGGTATTGGGGTTTCAGGTAATTATGATTTGTATAAAGGACTTAGAAGAAGGCACAGAAGGTATGGCTTTCAAATTCATTGGCAGCACAAAGGTAAATTGAAAGTACTTTGTAAAGAATATATAAAGCGGCTAGGTTAAGTGAGTAAACAAAGATCTGGCAAATGGAGTATAATGTCGAGGAACATAAAATTGCCCATTTTGAGGGGATCAAAAGGAATCATATTAAATAAATGGTGAGAAATGGTAGAGCTCTGAATACAGAGAGATCTGGTTGTCTTTGTGCATAAATGACAAAAGGTCACTATGCAAGCAAGTAAGAATGTCATCATTATTCACAAGGGGAACAGAATACAGAAGTTGTACAATGCATTGGTGAGACATCATCTGGCATACATTGCACAGCATGGGTCATAGAACATAGAACATAGAACATAGAACAATACAGCACAGAACAGGCCCTTCGGCCCACGATGTTGTGCCGAACTTCTAACCTAGATTAAGTACCCATCCATGTACCTATCCAAATGCCGCTTAAAGGTCGCCAATGATTCCGACTCTACCACTCCCACGGGCAGCGCATTCCATGCCCCCACCACTCTCTGGGTAAAGAACCCACCCCTGACATCTCCCCTATACCTTCCACCCTTCACCTTAAATTTATGTCCCCTTGTAACACTCTGTTGTACCCGGGGAAAAAGTTTCTGACTGTCTACTCTATCTATTCCTCTGATCATCTTATAAACCTCTATCAAGTCACCCCTCATCCTTCGCTGTTCCAACGAGAAAAGGCCGAGAACTCTCAACCTATCCTCGTACGACTTCCTCTCCATTCCAGGCAACATCCTGGTAAATCTTCTCTGCACCCTCTCCAAAGCTTCCACATCTTTCCTAAAGTGAGGCGACCAGAACTGCACACAGTACTCCAACTGTGGCCTAACCAAAGTACTGTACAGCTGCAACATCACTTCACGACTCTTGAATTCAATCCCTCTGCTAATGAACGATAATACTCCATAGGCCTTCTTACAAACTCTATCCACCTGAGTGGCAACCTTCAAAGATCTATGTACATAGACCCCAAGATCCCTCTGTTCCTCCACCTGACTAAGAACCCTACCATTAACCCTGTATTCCGCATTCTTATTTGTTCTTCCAAAATGGACAACCTCACACTTGGCAGGGTTGAACTCCATCTGCCACTCCTCAGCCCAGCTCTGCATCATATCTAAGTCCCTCTGCAGCCGACAACAGCCCTCCTCACTGTCCACAACTCCACCTATCTTCGTATCATCTGCAAATTTACTGACCCACCCTTCGACTCCCTCATCTAAGTCATTAATAAAAATTACAAACAGCAGAGGACCCAGAACTGATCCCTGTGGAACTCCACTTGTAACTGGGCTCCAGGCTGAATATTTACCATCTACCACCACTCTCTGCCTTCGACCGGTTAGCCAGTTTTCTATCCAATTGGCCAAATTTCCCTCTATCCCATGCCTCCTGACTTTCCGCATAAGCCTACCATGGGGAACCTTATCAAATGCCTTACTAAAATCCATGTACACTACATCCACTGCTCTACCCTCATCCACATGCTTGGTCACCTCCTCGAAGAATTCAATAAGACTTAACAAAGGGTATAAATGCATTGGAAGCAGTTCAGAGAAATTTTGCAAGACTAATACCTGGAATGCAGAGTTAGTGGTAATGAGTAGATGTGATGGTGATAGAGTTGCTCTATAAGAAAATGGTGGACAGATTTTGTATCCACTGAAGTTGATAAAATTAAGAGGCATCTTGATTAAAGTATACATGTTGCTCAGGTGCCTGGACAATGTCGATGCTTCCTCGAATAGGAGAATATAGAATGAGGGGTCATTGGTTAAACAGAGATGAGGCAATTTTTTTTTCTCTGAGAGGGTCATGACTCTTTAAGATCTTTCTTCTTGAAAAAATGGTGGCAATAGAGTCCTAAAATAATCTGAAGGTACAAGTAGATAGAATATTGTTAAGCAATGGATGAATGGTTGCCAGAGGTAGGCTGGAATATAAATTTGAGGTTTCAATCAGATAAACCATGATATTACTGAATGGCAGATCAGGCTCCAGTGGCTGAATATGCCACTATAGGATTGGAGCTGATTTCACAAGCTACCTTTTTCACAATGAGGTGCCTGTCAAGTGAGCCTTTTAATAAAAAGGAACTCCAATAATCTTTGGGATGGAAATATTTGTTGACATATGGATTTGAGAATTTAAGTGATATGTATATTTTTATAAGGGATTAGTTGATGGAACTTCAATGTTTGGTTTCTTTTGTATCAATGAGGGTGTCATTTTTGGAATAGTGATATCTTCAAAAACAATATCTCCTGAATTATTACAATGCTGGATAATTGTTAACATGGAGAGAGAAGGACAAAGTGTGGTAGATTGAGAGTTGGCACTGAGTTAGCATGAAAGCATAAGGGTAATTACGGACATGGGTATCAAGCGGTCAGGAGCCATAGAAGATGCCTAGATGGGAATAGGGTAACATAGGGTTATAAGACACCAGGGAGAAGGATAGAAGGATAAGATATATAAGGGTAAATACCTTTGCACAGGGGCTACTGGAACTCATGCTGGGACACTGGTTGATTTTGGGGTTATGAGGGGCCATGGAAGTGGGTGCAGCGCATTGATTTGCAAATAATGAGTGTCGGTTAGTTCAGCTAGCTGGTTTGCAATGCAGAATGATGTGTTCCAGTAGTAGTTGAGGCTATTGAATAACTTTCCTTTTCATCCTTTCCCTTACCTGAGGCAGGGTGATCTTCAGACTAAACCGCTACCAGTCTCCTCTCTCTAATAAGACAGCAGCCCTGTGGTCCTCTACGGAAAATGTACCTTTACCTTTCACAAAGGTCAAAGAATGACTCTTCATGAGAAATGGATAAGGAGAAACGTGACCATCCTAATATGTTGGGTACCTCATCCTGTATTAATCGGTTATAAGGGTGCCAGCAGATAATTAACTCCTACACTGTGAAAAAGATGTGTATTTACAAATTCTCAATAGAGAACAGTGCTTTTCAGGTATCAGTGCTCAACAGGCCAGTTGCCTTATTCAGATGGAAAATTGAATATGGAAGATGAAAGACTGAGGGAAATGCCCCTAATACTTTGGCAGGAGAGTAGGATGTTGCCATCAGAAACTACCGAGATCCCCCCCCAGACACACTGTCGACTGACCTCAATTCTCACAGGTTATGTGCTTCTCCTGTCTATTTAGTTAATACACTATGTTACTGCTTTCAAATCACCACTCCAGTGATGAAATCATGAGCAGCAATTGGGGCAGTTTAGGCCTAAATTGGCTGGAGTACAGAAGAATGAGAGAAGCTCTAATTGAGAGACACAATTGACAAACTAGACGTGGAGAGGATGCTTCCCCTTGTGAGGCAACATAGGTCACAGTGTCAGGATAAAGGGCGGTAGATTTATAACAGAGATGAAGACAACTACTTTCCTCAAAGTGTTGTGAATTGATTGTATTTCACTAACACAGAGTGCAATGGATGCCAGGACACTGAATAAATTTGAGAAACAGATACATAGATTTGTAATTAGTGTTGAGTTAAAAGTTATGGGGAGTGGGCAGAGAGTAGAGTTAAAGCAGAGATGAGACATTATTATATTAAATGGGGTAGCATCGAGGGACTGAATTCCTGCTCCTAGTTCGCATGTTCTTATGTACTTCTGAATAGTCTACAGCCTATCTTATTTGTCTGTGACTGCTTTAAGAGTGCATGCTGGAGTTCTATTCTTGACAAGCAAGGTAGATACAGAATCCAAATCCAAGTTGGATGTGAATTCAATGGGCTGAATAGGCTGCTTCCACACTGCAAGTTTTCTTTGATTCTGAATCTACCAAAGCATCCAAATGCTATAGAAGTAACAGTACAAGCAAAGAGAACTCTGGAAGTTAAACTTAATAGAGATGATTATTAAAATGAATATTCATTATTCACTGACTGGTGTCAATCTAGCTAAGTGAGAAGGTGAAGTTGACATGAAATTTAAAGATATCTTGGTCAGTCACCTTTCAACAGTACAAACCAAACGAATGAAATATCAATCTAGCTTATCTATTTTTAATCAAATTAGTAGAACAGAAGTCCAAAGACTTTAAGCTGAAGATCTGTAGTATCTTGATCAGGCTTTGTCTGCAGTACATTGTCTAATTCTGGTCAATGAGACAAAGAGGATGCCTCTATTCTGGAAGCAGTGCAGTGAAAAGATACAAAGCTAACATCGAAAGACGCAAGTTGCCTGAATAAGTTATCAAACCATTAACTGTCCAGTCTCAAAACTACAAAATAAGGGGCAACCATATAAAATTGAAGCAACATTAATAAAAAACATTTTTTTACACCAAAGTGAAGAGAGATCAAATGGCTTTCCTGTCTTTTTCCTCTCATTTGACTTTAAAAGAAGGACCTAAGATTCCAGTGTATGTCCTTTCCTGTTCATCTGCTCATGTAAAGGATGAATCAAAATGGTTTTCTTCAGTTTTTCCACAAAATAAGACGTCAAGTTTATTGTTCTGAAACTGAGCTATGTAAAAACATTAAACCACTATTAATAGAAGACTCAGAACATATTACACGTTCTCAAAATCCAAACACAAATTTTGCAGTACATAGAATGCAGTGTTTCAAGAAAGCAGCTCACCATCACATTCTCAAGGGCAACTCAGAACAGATAATAAATGTTGGCCCAGCCAACAATGCCTACATCCCATGAAATAATTTTAAAAAACACAAAAATACAGGCAGGGTAAATTTGGCCAATTGCTAAGTCACAAAGACATTGAAAAAGAGTCAGTTCACAGCTTATATAGGCCGGCTAGAATTCTCAGATTTTCAATTCTCAACTGCAATACTGTTTCAAAATACTATCATGTTCCCTTTCCTTCTGGAGATTTTGCTGTAGAAATTCACTGACGATTCCTGTAGAAATCTCTGCCTGCAGGGTGTTAGGCACAGTTCACAACTCGACAGACAGGGCATCAGGCTTAGCGATTGGACTTTGGGGCAGGGGAATAAAAGAGAGCACAAGACAGAAGGAGAGCAGCTTTTTCTCACTCCTGCTGGTACCTTCTGCCAGCTCAAGTCCAATTACACACACTAAACACTTGCTTGGCTGCTTGTCTTCATGATGCAAGGTGAGTCCTGTTGCATACTTTGAATATACCCTTTTGTCAGGTAGGAAGGAAACTGCTTGCACCTCTCCAGGAGGTGATGGTTTCTATAGAATCCCATCCCTCCATCTCCATACAATGGAATGTGACTTACATAGTGATGCAAGTTGGAAGCTGTTTGAATGCGAGTCAGTGTTTCTTTTGCTCCAGTGAAATATCCTTTCTTCAGTTGAAAACTGCCTCAAGTCCAAAATGCGAAGAAATACAAATTAATATTTGACTTAGTTCAGACTCACGGCACATTTCAACAAATTAAACGAAGGATTTAGGATATGGGGAGGGGTACAAAACAGCAAAAAAGGCAGTTAAATAGTCAGATAGGTTGAAGGTGGTTTGACTTCATTATCAGTGATTTCCTTTGCAATTTATACTATCTAATATCTTTTCCTTGATTAAGCCTCCCTCTTTAATCATCTTCGTTCTAAAACTGCTGCATAATCATTTCTTACGTCAAAGTCAATACTGGCTCATATACTCTTCTGTTCAGTCTATGTCTTTCAACTCTTAAATTATTTTGCTATATAGTATGGTTATTGTTAGTGATTTGTCTTTTATTATTCCTCAGTTCCTTCCTGAATCTCCACGCACCAGTTTGATTCTATTGATTGTACAATTAGGATGCACATTACTTGACAAAGTCCAATACTTTATATTTGTCATTGTTGAATTTTATTCTGTCTGCTCGGGTGCATTGCAGACGTAAATCACTCTGCTGTATTTAGAAGCCAATCTTGTTCCTTAACAAATTGGGGAGACTTTTACTCACCTGGCATTGCATTGGAGGGATAGAAAACTATATTATGTTTTAATTGACTTAACCACACTTTTAAACGATTCTGCAATTCAGATTTGTGGAAGCCTTTCAACCAGTACAACTTTGTAAAGAATAAGCACTGTTACCTTGGAGGTAACAGGAGGTTCAGCAGTAACTCACCTCCTGACTTCCCAAAGCGTGTCAAGGCACAGGTCAGGGGTGTGCTGGAATGCTTCCCACTTGCAGAGAAGAATGCACCTCCAACAACACTCACAAAGTCTGACACCATCCAGGACAAACCTTGATTGGCACCACATCCACAAACATCCACTCCATCAAACACCAATGCTCAGGAGCAGCACTGTGTACCATTTATAAGATGCACTGCAGAAATGCACCAAATCTGCTCAGATAGCACCTTCCAAACCCATGATTACTTCTACCTGGAAGGACCAAGACAATAAATGCATGGGAACACATGCAAATTCTCCTCCAATGCACTCACTATCCTGAGTTGGAAATAGATCACCTTCTAAGTCCTGGATCTCGCTTCCGAACAGTTTTGTGCATCTACTTATAATACATAACTGCAGTTGACCAAAAATACAGCTCACTACTACCTTCTTAAAGCAAATAGGGATGGGCAATAAATGTTGGCCCAGCCAATGACGTCCATGTCCTACAAGTGAAGGATGAAAAGAAAACTCATGTCTTAGTGTGAACATGAACATTTGCAGAATCTGTAGAACCAAGATTGGAATTGCCACATAATTTACGCAAATGAAGATTAACTGAATTATATCAGATGCAGATGCAGCAGTGTGTGTTTATGCCGGGAGGCTAGTAACTGAAAAGTCTAGACCATAATAAATCAGAGAAGACTTGGATCAGAATTTACTGATGCAGACTTTAACAATCGATAGAATGGAATAGAATAGCAAATTGGCACCAGTAATTATGATCATGGGAGTTGCTGAATTGGCATAAAAATTAATTGTTTCTATAATGTTCTTTGTAGAAGGAAACCTGCCCACCTTACCCAGTCTGGCCTGTATGAGACAATGTTCCATGTCAATGTAGCTAAATCATTACAGACCTCTGATGTGGACATCTTTTCAACTAATAGCTGCATGCTAATAGATCATTGTGAAAAGGATTCCAATGAGAAGGGGATGATACCTGAGAGTTAGTCTGTGTCAAGTGACTTCCCTTCTCTGTGGTGTTGGGAATATCGAGGAATAATTCTGAATTAACTAAAGATATTGGCAACAATATATGAAATTATCTAAGTCAAATGTCTTCTCGAAATGGCATTGTCATGGCTTTCGTTTGTGGTGCTATTTTTGTCACACTTGTTGGAAAACTTAGGAAAAGGTATAATCTTTGGGATGTTCTTACCTCCGTTTTGGCAGTGTGGCCTCAAGGCTTCCAGCCAGGCCCTACAATTCAGTTTGCTTATGCTGTAGATTCCCACTTATGCAGGTTGGCAGTCTCAAAGAACGTCGTCAAGCTCAATGATATCAGGCAGCGTACTGTTCAGAACTCGCTCCCCAAACTGCCCACCTACTGTTCTCGGATATTCCATCAAAAGTAATTCCTTTGGAATTAAATATATTTAATGGATAGTAGCAATAGAAGATTATTTTACAATAATTTACTTCTTTATGATGCCACTGAAACTGTTCTGATGTCACAGACATTTCTCTGTCACATCACACAGCTGCCTAACTGCCTTCTTTCTCTTCTAATGGACAGGAAGGGTCAGAACAAACTACCTTGTGTTTAGAGGACCCGAGTTGCGGTCTCTAGAACAAATGCCTGATTACCAGAAACAAGATCCCATTGAATTTTACCTCAGATCCAGGAGGCTTGGCTCCAGTCTCACCTGCTCTAGAGGGTGTGTATTAACAGCTCTCGACAGGCTGATTAGAAAACATTTTGCATAGTAAAGACACTATGATTGTCCTGATAGTTTCCTTACAAGTTTTCTGACCAGCTTCTGCATAGAAGTAGTGGATGAGATAATGACAGGGATTCAAAAGTCATTATTTCTGTACCAGCTTTTTCTGTTCATCAGAACTTGCCACTATCTGACTTTTAATTCAGCAGGCTGAAGAGATATTAATTCCAAAAGTTAATCCATTTTAACAGCTTTGTGTTATTAAATGTTTTCCAGAAGCACCAATTATATCCACCAGACTGCTTTAATCTATCTTCTCCAAGACGTTCTTAAACATAACATTCAAAATTCAAGCTGACTAAAGCTGCCAGTCTGCGAGTGTCGAGATCCTGTGAATAAAATTCCGGGCATTTTCCTGCCAGGGATATAATGCTTTACAGAGAGAAGAGGAGACTGGTTTCTACCTTCCCATGAGAAACTATGGCATGGATGGTTGCTGAAGAGCTACAAAAACCTTTGGATGGAGAAGCAGTCATTCAATTATACCCTCAATAGGTCATGGGGGGGCGGGGGGGGGGAATGGGTGGGGAGGGTCAGATATTCAAGGAATGCAGATGGGCTCTTAAAGCTGATTAGTCAGTTCTCACAGACTGAGAGGAGCAGCAGGCTCCTGGACAGTAAGAACAGGGTAGGACATGTCAAGATGGAGACATCCTCTGCCCACCTTTTGTTCTAATATTAGAAGTGTGGGGGATGAGGAAGACATATCCTTCTACAGCTTTGGCTGCACCTCTACTAGGGCAGGGAATGAGAACCTTTGATATTGTAAGAACAAACTAGCTGCCCATTCCAAGCACACCTTCCCATATCTGGTCTGTAGCCTTATAGATTACAGTGCTTCAGATGCAGATCCAGGTTAGTTTCACATGAGTTAAGGGATTCTGCTTCAACCAATATACTGGGCAGTGAATTCAAGATACTCTGCGCCCTCTGGGTTAAAAAGTTTTTTTTTCCCTTTTGTTCTCTCTATTACTTTTATCAATTAGCCCATGCCTCCTCCTAACTGACCTTTCCTCTCTGTCCATTTTAGTCAAATACCTCATTATTTTGTATACCTCAAATAAGGCAACTCTAGCTGTCTCATGACTGCAATTTTCAAGACCTGGCAACATTCTTATAAATCTCCTTTGTACCCTCTTCAGAGCAATTATATCCATCCTGTCATTTGGTGACCAAAACTACACAAAATATTGGCTTTACAACAACTTCCATAGATCTGTCTTTTACACCCCAACCTTTATATTCAATGCATTAGCCAATGAAGGAGAGCATCCCATATGCCTTCTTGACCACTTTACCTGTCTGACCTGCCAGCTTCAGTGATCTATAGATACACATTCCAGGGTCTTTCTTTTCCTCTCCCCCTCAAAACATAATCCCGATTACGGTATATTCCCTTGTGGTATTTGTCCTATCCAAATTCAAAGTCTCACATTTCTCTGAATTGAATTCCATTTGCCATTTTTCTGTCCATTCAACCAATCCATCAATATCTCCCTGCAGTGAACAGCCATCCTCTTCACTATCAATGACCAGTCGGTTTTTGTCTTATCTGCAAATTTACCAAATCAAATCTAAAAACTGGTGCTTACTGTGACTTCATTAATACATGTTGTAAAGCTTGTAAGCAACATAACTGTATGCAACATGGTCTGAGGCAAGTCTCAAATAACGGTTCAGAACCTGGGTAAGAGTTAACGCCCATACATGGAAACTTGCACTGACTCAATTTAATTCCATGGAACAGACACAGCAGCTCAAGGAGAGAAACAAAAGAAGCTGAGAAAACAGTCAGAGATAAGAAGTAACAAGATAAAAAGAACTTGATTATAAACAGGAGTTAAAGAGATTGAAAATGAGCTAGGCTACAAAGATACTGGAACATTTCTTCTCATACTAAATTATTATAGATGTTGATCAAGTAACCATAAATCCAATGCAAGTATGCAATGTAAATGGCTTCCTATATTTTCATTTGAGGGGACTGGGTTGAAACTATGTTGCAAAGGTTGGAAAGTAGAGTTAGTCTCTGAAATAAGCTGTGCATTGTTGAGTTTAGCAATTTTCTGTATATAAAAATCCCATGTCACAGGAAGAACTGGCAGAGAAATAAATAGAAATTGAAGGATAATGAGCCAAATAAGTCTCATCAATATTCACATGAGTCCCCATCTCTCATTATCCTTATGCTGTCTAGCCTACATTGGCTTCCAGATTGTACATAATCCTTATGTTCAAATCTTTCCATAGTACCCGCAACACCTCACCCATCTCCGCTTGCCATCTCCCTAATATCTTCCAGCCTTACAACCCTCTGAGAGATCTGCATTTCTCCCTGGTCTAACCAACAGCATCCTTCACTCCAACATTGGTAGTTGTGTCTTCCATTTGTCGAGATTCGAAAGTCTGAACATCTCTTTGCCTCTCATTGCTCTTTTATGATGCTTCTGATACCTAACCTTTTTTGTCCCATGTCCTGATGCATCTTGCTTGACAAACTGTAAATATTTGGCTGATTATGTTCCTGTGAAGCCCTTTGTCACGGTTTCTCACATGGAAGACTATATTTAAATCTAAGTGGGTTTTAAATCAGAGGCACACAAGAGAGAAATGAAACAGCATAGAAACTGTGAAAGGAAATAGAAAAGGGAATAGATACAGAATGCAAAGAAACATTGCATAAATGAAAATGGCAACAATTGAACTGCCTCCCCTATTTCTTCCTCCTGTCTGAAAGATGAGATTCATGGTAAGGTTGCAGATTCTCAGACACCAGAAACCCTCTAATACTTGAGTCAAGTGGAAATTCGTCATTCATAAACAGATCCAAATGAACACTGACTGCACAGTAGTCTTCAAAGCTGATCCTGGACCTATGTCTAGCTAATGCTTCCTCAGACCGGCTTTTGGGCAGGATTCCAAAATGTATGTGTTAATCTTTCTTGTTCTGTCATGTCAGGAAGACAGCTCACCTCCACCTTCTCAAGGGCAGTTAGAGATAGATATGAAATGTTGGCCCAGCTAGCAACGCCTGCATCTCATGAATGAATTTGAAAATTACAGGTTTGATGGACATTAGAATAATGTTTTGTCAACTTAAAATAAATCCAAAAAAATTATCAAAACTGAGTGGAAAATTCCAGCAAAAATGCTTGGGTTGTTTCCAAGTGAGGCAAACAGCTGATAACAGTGTTAAAATGACAGTGTAAGCTGCAAGAGTTTTGTATTCAGGGTTTGTAATGTCATCCTAGCCTCTTGAGTGTTGCCCGCTCTCAGCCATCTGTTCTCCCCTGTTTACATACCTCGCTGAGGTTTCTGGTGGTACCAGAAACAAACTCAGCAACTGAGTGTCTGAATCAAGCTTGAGCAAATATTTGGAACTTTGGTGCTATTTTGCTGTTTATGCAGCCTCCAAATTAACAATCTGATAGCAACGCTTAACTTAAATGATTTTGTTTCAAAGTATAATATTCACTCCTTATTGTTGACAGATAGGAAAGACATCACTTACAACAGATACTAAGCTGTTTGTATAGATGTCTCTTGGGATGTACTTCAAATCTTGTGACACCAAGAGCAAAAGAAAATAGAGTATATATTGGGAATGTTAGAGTACATTGACCCAATCAACAATGACAGCAGGTTCCAATAATGCTTGTCACACCATGGTAACATTCAGGTTCAGGTCTGCAATTACTTGCTTGAGTAAATTCCACTATATAGAGGGAATTGCCTTCTATCAACTGCACTGTTCTGTCAGTTTTTTTTTTGCTGTTTGCTCCTGAAGCTTTGATTGTTCAGTGTATTTCTAAAATGTGGAAACCAGCCACACAGAAAATAATGGCTACAAATTCGGTCTTCTTGCTGTACGTTCCATTAGCTGATCTGAACCAGTAGCTACAGTAGGCACTACACTTAACCTCCGCCTCCCCAGCCTACAGAGCCTAAAAATAAATGTGGTTACCATACCTACTCACTAGATAGTGAATCCCAGCGAGAAAGGGTATTTGCAGATTTCATTGTAATGTCTCCTAGGTTTGTCAGCACCCACTGTGAATGACCATTTGGATGAGAAACTCCAAGGTTTCTAGAAATCATTGAACCTCAGCATGAACCAACATCTTTAGGTCAGCATGATGAATACTGGGCACAAAGAATAAGCAGCATTATTTTCCATGTGACCCAGTGATCATAGTACTGAAGAACAACATATTGTAAAATTTCTGCACGATGGATAATGACAATTAATGCCATTTTCAAGATTTACATTCCTTGGATTTTTGACTGAATTAATATTTGTGTTGGTTAGCTGCTGAATATTTGTCAGATTGTCTCAAAACAACTCTGCTGCATTTGAAATAACTCTTGGCACGTAGGATTTGAGCTAAAATTACTTTTGTTACATTTTACTTACAACCTCCAAAAACAGATGTACAAAAACGTCCCAAGTGATCTTCCCAATGGTTCAGCTGCTAAAGGCAGTGTGTAACTGAGCATTACAGGCCATAAGGTTTGGTTTAATTCCCAGTCTCTGCTGAGGAAGCTGATTTTTCTCAAGTGTTCAGTTGCTACAACTGGCCTCTACAAAGCCCGGACGAGGCAAGGAAATAAATCAACCATCTTCTGTTTAATTTCAAAAGCCGTCCAGTAACTGCTGCTGAAAAATGAGAAGGTGAAAATAAGGAAGGCATAGGACTGGGTCTGCCTGTCATTCTCCCACAGGCAAATGGCCTGACTCTCACCTCACTTATAGCACACATGCAAAGATTGGCAACGTGGGAATGGAACCATAGAGTGACTGACACACTAGGATTGACTGTAGACCAAAGACTTTTTATTTCCATTTTGTTATGACATTGTTCTGCCCCAATACCACAGCTATCATCAGAAACCTCTTTGGCACCAGATGTGCATGGCACCAGATCAATACAGTTAATTTAGTTACTTTTAATTTTCCACATGGAGGTAAATTGTGGCAGGTACCCAAAATGAAAATGTTACATTGAAACCTCTTTGATTTGCTATGGTTCCCACTGAGTAATTCAAGTAATATTGTGAACAAGACTGGTAAACATACTTTCTACACAGTAACAAGAATCATAGAGTCATAGATTTGGTCAGCAAGAAAACAGAGCCTTCGGTTCAACTCATCACACTGACCAGATATCTCAACCCAATCTAGTCCCATTTGCCAGCACTTGGCCCATATCCCTCTAAAGCCTTCCTATTTATATACCCATCCAGATGCCTTTTCAATGTTGCAATTGTACCAGCCCCCACTTCTTCCTCTGGCAGTTTGTTCCATTCATATACCACTCTATGCATGAAAAAGTTGCTCCTTAGGTCCCTTTTAAATCTTTCCCCTCTCACCCTAAACATATGCCTTCTAGTTCTGGACTTCCCTACTCTGGGGAAAAGACTTTGGCTGTTCATCTTAGCCATGGCCCTCAAAGTACTTCTAATCCAATCCAACCTGAACGGGAGGGGGAGGTGGGATGGTTTAGGCTGGATAATGACAGCTTTATCATGGCCTATCTTGTAAAGAGGATGGTTGAATTCAAGTCCCTAATTAATATCATTGCAACATCAACCACACACCCCTAATGGGCCCTCTGTTCACCGGAGCAAAACTAAAAATCAAAACAATCACAAAAACCACTTCAAAGTCAAGCATTCTGAAGATTAGACCCGAGAACATGAGATCTGTAAACTGAATACTGAAGGTCTTTGTGTATGCAATATGAGATAGTGGCTGAGCTTTCTAAGCTAATGACCCAGAAGTCTTCCAGCATCAATGCAATAGCAGAATGCAATGGAAAGTAACTGAGAAAGAGGATGCTTTAACATTCTTGCAAATTTAAAATAATTTTAAGCAAAGGGTTTTGCAGCTAGACTACCACACTGGTGTGATGAGGATGCTTGCTTCACATGGTTACAGCTTCTGCAACATACAAACAGACAGGGAAGGCTCAAAGTCTCTCCTGGTCAGAAGGAACAACAGGCTTCATATCATTAAAAATGCAGCATTTGTTATAAGTGTAATCAACCACACTAATGAATCCTTCGGTTAATGGCACACTGACTACATTGGGTGCTCATGGAATCTCATAATTGTTATGACACAGATGGAGGCCATTCAGGCCGTTGTGCTAATACTCATTCTACTACCGAGTACCAATTTCCTGCCTTTTTCCCTTGTTCTTTTGCACATCGCTCTAAATCCATATCCTCTTGTTCCTTTTAAATCCATGCCCTCTCATTGTTTTGCTCCTTTTCTGAGTGGGAACAGCTTCTCCCTGTCTACTCTATCCAGCCTGCTCAGGATTTTGAAAAGCTCTTATCAGGTCTACTCTCTGCCTTCTGCTCTCTTCAGGAGAACAGTCTCAACTTAGAGTCACAGAGTCATAGAGATGTACAGCACAGAAGCAGCCCCTTTGGCCCAACTCATCCATGCTGACCAGATATTCCAACTTAATCTATTCCCATTTGCCAGCACCTGGCCCATATCCTTCCAAACCCTTCCCATTCATATGCCTTTTAAATGTTGCAATCTTTCTAGTCTCCACCACTTCCTCTGGCAGCTCATTCCATACACGCACTACCCTCTAAGTGAACAAGTTGTCACTAGGTCTCTTCTTCTTTAATCTATCCTCATAACTGAAGATTCTTATTCTGAGAACCATTCTTCTAAATTGTTTCTACTCTCTCTCTCTCGTGAGTTCACATCTTTCCTATAATGCGGCACCCACAACTGTATGCGATATTTCCAGCTGAGATTCAACAAATGTCTTGTAGAACTTCAGCATTTCCCTGTTCTCTTTACTCTATGCCCCTATCAATAACACTGAGAAGATTGTATGGTTTATTAACTGGTCGTTATACCTATCCTGCCACCTTCAATATCTGTGCACATATACATCCAGGTGTCTATACTCCTGCAACCCCTTTACAATTGTGCCCCCTATTTTATATTGGTCAGAAAAACATTGAAAGACAAAGTGCATTACTCATACTTCTCTGTGTGGCACCTATCCACCCACTCCACTTGTCAATATTCTTTTGAAGTTTCACATTGTCCTCCTCACAGCTTTCAATTCTTCCAAGTTTTGACTCATCTGCAAACTGTGAAATTGCCCCACACACCAAGGTCCAGATCATTAATAAATATCAGGAAATGTAAGGGCTCCAGTAGGGTGGCACGGTGGCTCAGTGATTAACAATGTTGCCTAACAGGGGTCCAGGTATGATTCCAGCATCAGGTGACTGTCTGTGTGGAGTTTGTGCATTCTCCCCATGTCTGCGTAGAGTTTGTGCATTCTCCACATGTCTGCGTTGGTTTCATCCGGGTGCTCCAGTTCCCTCCCACATTCCAACAATGCGTAGGTTAGGTGGGTTGGTCATGCTAAATTGCCCATGGTGTCCAGGGATGTGCAGGTGAAGTGGATTAGCTATGGGAAATACAGGGTTACAAGTAGAGGGTAGGGGGATTGGGTCTGGTCTCCGTTCCTCAGAGGATTGGTATGGACTCGATGGGCCAAATGACTTGCTTCCATACTGTATGATTGTATGATTCTATGAATAACTATTCCTGGGGAACCCCACTACAAACCCTCCTCCAACCTGAAAAATATCCATTGACCATTGCTCTCTGCTCCCAATCACTGACCCAATTTTGTAATCATGTTGCTGCTGTTTCTTTTTGTGCCATGACTAATAACCTTCCTGATAACTGGTATCAAATATATTCGAGAAATCCACGTACAGAGGAACCTCAATTATCTGGCATTCTGAATATCGGATTATCCGGCAAGATTGCAACGTCCTGACGTTCAGCTAAACTATGTTATCCGGCATTTGATTAACCAAACAAAATACTCCCCGCCTGTGTCCTTCAGATAATTGAGGGTCCTCTGTACATCAAATCAGCAGCATTACCCTTTCTATTACCTCTTCAAAAAAGACCAACAAGTCAGTCAAACAAGATTTTCCCATTAGAAATCCATGCTGACTCTTCCAAATCAACTCACATTTTCACACTTGAATCCTAATTCTATCCCAAACAAATGGCCAATGATTTTGAAACTCATCAACCTGCTCAAAAGCTAGGAATAACCTCCAGGGTCTTTTGGCATTCCATGTGAATTGCAGCACAACCTACAATCCAGAAACAGGCCACACAACTCCATTGTCTGTTTACGACAGTGTGTCACTTTACATAACATTCCTTTCACCCTTCCCATCTTGAACAATCACCCCCAAACCCTTTATTTCCTTCATCTCAATTGTGACCATGAAGTACTGAAGCTGTGCACATGGTAATGGTTCTGGAATTGGAGCACATTCTATAAATAGATTTTTTAAAATATTTAATTAGCAAGTAGTTAACTTCTACTTACGTACCTCAGTCTCCTCTAATTGGTGGTTGGTTAGCTCAGTTGGTTGGACAGCTGGTTTGCGACGTAGAGTGATGCCAACAGCATGTGTTTAATTTCCACACTGGCTGAGATTACCATGAGGCATGGTAAACCACCATCAGTCCTTGCTCTCTGTTATGGCAGTGCTGCCCTATGGTCTGGGAGATCTATGGCAACTTTAACTGTACATCCTCGCACTTCTGGTAAATCATCTGTATATCTTTTCTCCAAATATTCTAATAATTGATTATCTGTTACATATAAATGAGAACTACATGCAGCTAGATACATGGAAAACAATGCAATGGTAATACTGGATGGAAAGGAAAACAATCACTACAGACAATTGTATGGATTATCCATCTGGTGAGTTGGGTTAAAATAAGCCTCATGGAGTCTCTATCTTCAAGACTAGAATACAAAAGGACTGACAACATCATTCAAGAGTTTGAAACTGGTGCTAAAATGCCATCATCCAAGGTTGGTTCAAAAAACTGACCTTTTACCTGCAGAGCTGACCCTCGCCTATGAATTTTGAATAATACCCAGGGAAAGCCTTGAAATTATAATGCACTTGAAAAGTCTTGACCAATTCTCTCGAACACATCATCCAATCTTCCTTTCTAATAAATGTGAATTAAATGTTTACCAATTCAAACTGACCTTGTTAATTTAAATATTCTCTTTCAAAATTTTCATTATCAGGACAGGAGATGTCAGACAATTGCTAAATGCAGTGGACCATCACCCGTCATTTCTTTTCACCAATCCATCATTATCCGCAAAGTAATTTTGTCTTTAATGGCCATCAGAAGAGACTGCTATAAATCTAAAAATTACATAGATACTACAATGAGTCTGTTGCTACATTCACTGGAGATTTACTGTCATTGAGGCAGGAAGGTATGCCAACTATATTTTCATTCAGCACTTCCCCCCATGGTTGTTCCATCACTGGTATAACTTCTATTAATGATTAACTTCTATCGTACCTTGACCAGCTGACTCATATCGTTGTTGAGGTTCTGTTCGCCGCGCTGGGAATTTGCGTTGCAGACGTTTCGTCCCCTGTCTAGGTGACATCCTCAGTGCTTGGGAGCCTCCTGCGAAGCGTTTCTGTGATCTTTCCTCCAGCATTTGTAGTGATTTGAATCTGCCGCTTTCAGTTGTCAGTTCCAGCTGTCGAACAGAACCACAACAACGAGCACCCGAGCTACAAATCTTCTCACAAATTTTGACTCATATCGTTTAAAGCAGAGCTTCCTATACTGTAGCATGTAACACCACCAGCCACCCTCAATGAGGTGGGCAGGCAAAAATTTGAAGTTGTGAGCTGATGCTGCAATGGTTGACCAAGGTTCAACAGCTGTGAGGCCCCTTTCAGTGCTACAGTCTTCTTTAAAACAGTGGGTGTGGCCTAACTGTCTGATTCTGCACGTCTGAATCCTGTCTACCTATGAAGGAGACAAGCAGGAGGCTAGAAGAATACAGCAAGCCAGGCAGAATCAGGAGGTGGAGAAGTCAACATTTCCTTGGTGTAACCCTTCTTCACATCTTGTGGTGCTGCCTGGTCTGAGGTGTTCTTCCAGCCTCCTGCTTGTCTACCTTGAATTCTAGCATCTGCAGTTTTTTTGTCTCGACCTAAGTTAAGGTGCTTTTCACTTTCAAAACTGTGTGGATGGAACAGTTCTGTTTCCTGCTGCTCTCTCAGGTTTCTCCCCCCTACAGTCTCTCAGAATCTTGGCAACTCTCAAGCAATAAATGGGGTTTGCAATTGGTAGAGGTTTAGGAACCCTTGCTTTACTGAATGTAAGTGCAAGAGATGATGCATAAGGGAAATACTCATCAGGGAGATACAAAAGAGTGGAAAAGTGCCATAAATGACAGAACTGCCCACATTTATCCAAGTTTGTACTGAAGAGGAAACATTATTGTAATTATCTATCAAGTTGAATTTAAAATAATAAAACTTTGAGCCATATTTTTCAAGACAATAGTGTGTGTGAAAGATCACACTATGAAAACGTGCTGCCTCGAGGTGAAATTATAACACAGACTGGGGGGGGAACAAACAGTTGAATCACATTTGGTTCACAGTGGATGATGTATATGTCAGTGTCAGTTCCTGTACACGTGTGCTGTAAACCATCTTTAAAAAGCTCAACTCAATTGAGAGCCAAACACCTTCTTTTCCTACAAAAAGCACCAAATTAAGACAAGACAGGAATATGGTTAACAGATCTGATGAAGGGGTATTTCTATAATTGGCAAGTATTCTTGAACAAGATACAAGAAAGGAAACGTTCTATGCAATCTCTTGTTGACCACTAATTTGTTAATGTTTCTCTATTTTATTTTGCTTTTCTGTTCTATTGGCACTATTATAAATCTTATAATAGTGACGACTATTCAAAATACTCCAGCAGCTGTAAAGTGCTTTTCGAAATCTCGGGTTATGAAAGATTCAATATAGCTACAAATGTTTCTTTCCTATTACAGTAAGCGTGCATTGGAACTTAACTCCTTTGAAAATTCGACAGCCCACATGCACCATTCTGCATATACACCTCCCTCCATCTTGCTTGACATAAATATTAATCTACTTTGAACAGTCTACTATACTAAACATACAGTATGAATGATTAGAGCTGTTGTTATTCAATCATTCTTTACTGAGACCCAAGACTGGTGATTCTTCTTAGTCTTCAGTCAATTTTATCAATGTCCCACTGAATTTTAAAACTTAAGACAGCCATCACACAAGTGTTACTTTCCAACTCTGAGTCATTCTCGAAAGGCATGCACCTAACATAATGAAAGACCAACAGGCAGTACTATGCAAGCTAATAGGGGTAAAGGCAAAAATGTTCCTTGGCTGTGATGGCTTGCATCCTAGGATTCTAAATGAGCTAGCTACAAATAGCTGCATTGGTTGAAATTTTACAAAACATTTTGGATTCTGAAGAATCCAGAATTTCAAGAGGATTGGAAAAGTAATACCTCTATTCAAAAAAAGGGAGGGATGCCAAAAGCAGGAAACCATTGGTTGATTAACCTTTTGAGAAGACTTGTAGCTCAGGTTGAGGTTCTGGATGTAGGTTTGCTCGCTGAGCTGAAAGATTCATTTTCTGATGTTTTGTCACCCTAGTGGGTAACATCTTCAGTGAGCCTCCAGGCGAAGCACTGCTGATGATTCCTGCTTTCTATTTATATGTTTGGGTTTCTTTGGGTTGGTAATGCCATTTCCTGCAGTGATGTCATTTCCTGTTGTTTTTCTCAGGGGGTGGTAAATAGGGTCTATCTCGAGATGTTTGTTGATAGAGTTCCGGTTGGATGATTAACCTAACATCTATTGTAGGAAGAGTACTGGAATCAATTATTAAGTAATAGCAGAACATTTGGAAAATCATGATCTTGTCAAGCAGGATCAGCATAGTTTTATGAAAAGGAAATTGCATCTGACTAATTTATTTGAGTTTTTTGAGGAAGTCTTAACCAGAGTAAAGGGGAACCAGTAGATGTGTTGTATTTGAATTTCTATAAGGTTTTTGACAACACATCTTACAAAGTCATAAGAGCCCACCATATTGGAGATAGTATCTGAGCATGGATAGAGAAATGGACAGAAAACAATAAGTGTGACCACAACTGTTTACAATATATGTTAATGACTTGGAGGAAGCAAATGAATGCCCTGTAGTCAAATTTGCAGAAGGCACAAGAATTTGTGGAAAGGCAGGTTGCGAGAGGCATACAAACAGTACAGAGAGATACTGAATAGGTTAAGTAAGTGGAGAAAAATTTGCCAAATGCACTATAATGTTGGAAAAGAACAGTAATATTTGAATGGAAGAAAACTGCAGAAAGATGTAACACAAAAAGACATCCAGAAAGCTAGCACTAACGTGCAGCAGGTAATCAGGAAGGTTAATGAATGTTAGCCCTTACTTCATGAGGCTTGAAATATAAGAGAGCAACTGGCTAAGGTGCTGATGTGACCACATCTGCAGTAGTGAGAGCAGTTTTGGTCCCATTATTTAAGGAAAGATCATTTCACTGGAGGCAGTTCAGAGAAGGTTCACTTGGATGATCCCTTGTATGGAGGGATTCTCTTATTAGCAAAGGCTAAACAGGTTAGGACTCTACTCACTGAAGTTTAGAAGAATGAGAAGTAATTCCATTGAAAAACATACAAGTTTCTTAATAGGCTTGATAGGGTAAAAGCTGAGAGAACTTTTCCTCTCATGGAATAGTATAGGACTACACAGCAAGGTCTCAAATTAAAGACCGAGATGAGGAGGAATTTCTTCGCTCAGTGGGTTGTGAGGCTTTGCCAACATAGCTGTAGGGGAAGAGTCCTTGGTGTATGGTTAATGCTAGGATAGGTTCTTGATCAATAGGGGAATCAAGGGTTATGGGGAAAGGGCAGAAAAGTGAACGTGTGCAATGTCGGATCAGCCATAATCCTATTGAATGGCAGCGCATGCTCAAGGAGCCAAGTGACATACTCCTGTTTCTATTTCTCATGGGCATATGGTCTTAAGCTCAATATTATGTGTGGAGTGTACATTAAAACAAAACAATGATTGTATTTCTCAAGAAGTAAATCTGACCCTCAAATACACCTTGCAAATTTAATTTTAAAGATGTGACGTCAAACATGGGTTATGCACCACTTCTAAAAGATTTATTTCAAATTGATGAATTTAAATGTGCAAACACTAGTCAACAAGAAAAACATTGAAAAAAAAGAACCAATGTTACTTCAGTAAAGGATACAGGTAAATGTCCCAGCATTCTACCAATACACAATATCAGGACAATGGTGGTACCAAGATAGCAAAGAACAATTAACTGCAAATTCATTTGAAATATATTCCTAAGTTTCCCCTCAGAATCATATGCACAATAGGTCTCATATGTGTATTGTCACTTTGAATGATTGGCATGTTGTCAATCTGTCTTTGTCCACAATGAAGTAGGTTACCATTAACAGAGTCTCATATCCTCTGAGTCATTGGCAATCAGCGGGAAAAAAAACAGAATTTCACACACCAACCTGTACTGAATTCAGAATTATGCTCCTAGAGATTAGACTGCCTAGCTTCTTTTGTTAATGATACCCATTTATATGTATGTTCTTAAACCTGATGCCAATTTTGTTATTCATTCACAGTAGGTAGGCATCACTGGATGGGCCAATATTTGTGGCAAGCAAGTGCCCATCCACATACTTCTGAAATGTTATGAGGATTTCTGCCTCCACCATCCTTACAGGTAGTGAGTTCCAGATTCTCACTATTCCCACTACCCACTGGGTGAGAAGGTTTTCATTTTCTCAATCTCCCTTAAAACATCTGCATTTATCTTAAATTCATGCCCCTTAGTAATCCTTCCACTTAGTAGACAAGTTCCTGAGTACCCTACCTACATCCTACATAATTCTACACATCCTAATCACGTCCTCCTTCTATCTCCTCTGCTGTGAGTACAAGAACCCTAGTCTGTCCAATTCTCTTCACAACCAATACTCTCCAGTGCAGGTAACATCCTGGAAATTTCCTCTGCACCCTCTCCAGTGCAATTATATTCCTCCTCACAATGTGAATTCCACAAGTTCCCTCAATACACTAGTTGTGATTTAACCAATATTTTATCTAGTTTTAGCATAACTTGCCGACTCCTAAATTCTCTGTCTCAGTTAATAAAGGCACGCATCTCATATGCCTTCTTAACCACTTTATCTGTATGCCCTGCTACATTAAGGGACCAGTGGACATGCACAACAAGGTCCTTCTAATGCTTGGAGGATACCAGGGTCCTATCATTCATCATGTATTCCCGTGTCTTCTGAGGAAGGATCACTCGACCTGAAATGTTAACTCTGATTTCTCTCCACAGATGCTGCCAGACCTGAAGTTATCCAATAATTTCTGTTTTTGCTTCTGAGTGACAGCATCCGCAGTTCTTTCAGATTTATTCCCGTGTCTTGTTTGTCCTGGATGCTATCAAGCTTTCAGTGCTGTTGCAAGTGGTGATTATTCCACTCCTGATTCATGCTGGATAGGTTTTGGGGAGTCCAGTGATGAGTTACTCGCTGCAGAATTCTTTATATCTAACTTGTTCTTGCAGCCATGGTATTTATATGACTAGTCCTGTTCAGTTTCTGGTCAATGATCATCCCTACCATATTGATGGTGGGAGACTCAGTAATGGTAATGACATTGTATTTCAAGAAGTGATGGTTAGATCCTTAAAATTCTTAGAGATGGTCATTGCCTGGCATTTGTGTGGTGTGCATTTGCCATTGTCTGTCAAACCTCAGTATTGTCCAGGTTTTGTTGCATTTAAACTTGGGCTACTTCAGTATCTATGGATACTGAGAGTGCTGTTGACCATTGTAAAATCAGTAAACATCTCCATTTTTGACTCTGTGATGGTGGAAAACACATAAATGAACCATAAAAATGATTGGAGCTAAAATACTACCTGAGGAATTCCAACAGAGATGTCCTGGAGCTAAGTTGCCTGACGTCCGACAATCACAACAACCCTTCTTTATGTTAAGTATGAGTCCAACAACAAAGAGTTTTCCCTCAATTCCCATTAACTCTAGTTTGGACAGGGCTTCCTGATGTCATATTTGGCCAAATGTGATCTTTATGTCAAAGGCAGTCACTCTCCCTCACCTCAAGTAATCAGCTTGATTGCGTTCGAAGGAACATTGACCTAATAGGTATAATTGATATCTAGGTGCCTCAGTTATGTTTGTACCTTCAACTCTGTGTACACTAATTCACCAGTCTTGCTCTCCTTCTCAACAGTGTATTTGAAAAAAAGCTTCTCTAAAAAGATAACAGCATTCTCTTTACTGAGAGACAAACATAAGACAAGAATTTGAACACCAGTTTTAATAAAAAGAGATGAAACTTTAATTAGCATTTATTTTAATAGATGTTAAATCAACTAAGTAGCTTCACACAAGATGGTGTGCCCGATCCAGAATGGATAGGCTCAAAGCAGATGCAATGTTTATCTTTAAATTCGTTGTCATCAGGTCAGGATGCTAACAAATGCAATGGGTTGTCCAATACAGCAATGTGAGATCTACACACTTGTGAGTGAATAATAAAGACTTTACTGAATATAATTATGCAGAGAACATGCTGAAGCCCAACAGATCCAGGCTCCAGCTCCATATATGATCTAATGTCACTCCCTTCATATGCTCAGTACCAAACTTAGCACCAAGGGATTTACTCTTTCTCCTTTATTTGATAGAGAACAAGGATCAAAATAATTAGAGAGAAATATATAAGAAAGGGTAGTGATATGAATGCCAGTGATCCTGTGGAAGGATGGTGACGATTAGAAGGGAAAGTGACATTGACTGGGAGTGAGAATTTGGGAGAGACTGTGGTAATGTCATTGAACTAAGAATCCAGATCCTCAGTCTGACAGTCTGCGAACATGTATTCAAAATCCACTGAGGCAGATAGTGAAACTTGAATGAAATAAAAATCTGAAATTAAATGGTGATCATGTAGCCATTGGTGTTTTTTTGTAAAAACTCATATGGTTCACGACTATCCTTACAAGTGATTGCAGACCCACAGGCAATGTAGTTGACTCTTAACTGTCCTGTGGCAATTAGAGTTGGATAATAAATGCTGTCTTAGCCAGCAACATTCACATTCTATGAATTAATAATGATAAAAATAGTGACAGCAATAAGAGAGGATGCTGTTGGCAAATATGGACGTGATGATGGTAACAGTTCTGTGACCAGCAGTGGTTCATGTAGTTTAATTGTGTTTCTGAGGAAAAAAATCATCGAATTATTACAGTAAAGCAATAGGCTATCTGTCCGTGTGCCTGCACTAGGATGTAGTGCCAATCGCCTGCCTTTTACACATTTCTCTGCACACTACTTCTCTTCAAATAATCATCCAGAAGGAGATGGTCCATTACAGATCTAAAGCCTTTGTCGTCCCTAACTTTAAAACATTCCTTCCTCAGTTCAAATTTATTCAAGTAGATTTTGAAGCTTATTGACTTCAGCTTACAGTAATCCCTTCAGAACTAAGTGTGCCTGTTATGACACATGTAGAGACAGTTTTCCTGAACACCGTTGAAAAGACACCTGTTGCATTCAGGATAAACAAATATCACATAGGATGATGTAAAACTTTGTTTTCAGTCCTTTGGATTGAACATGTAAAGCAACCAAGTTGCAATGTGGATGATGAACACATTATTATGGTCTTTGCTAACATATTGGGCAATGCATTTCCAATCTGGAAGGAGTATAGGGTGCCTTTTGCACCATTTTGAATCTCTAAAGCATCAACCTAGTAATTAAGGTAAAGTTTGCACCTCTAATTGCAAGGCTATTGTAATCAGATGCAAAATGGGAAGATAGAAGGCAAAGTTGATTTCAGGCACTGATTCTATAATTTTACTGTGCCTTTAAAAACATGCAAATTACACTCATTAAGCATATGATGTATAATACACACTAGGTCTCGTGAGCCACTAAAATAAAAATGAAGGTCTAATTACAGCTGCATCTTTATTAAGAAGATATGAGGCATTGTAATATTAGTACAAAACTCATAGCAGCAAAGGTAATAACATTGCATTAAAAAAAAGATTATCCAAGTGACTCCAATCTATATTCCACATGCATTCTCTCAAAACAAATTAAAACACATTGCATGTACAACCTAAAATGTATTGAAAATTACTGTAAGATTCATCAGCAGTCCAAGAAAAATCATTGAATCATTGAAAGGAAGTACTTCCTCTGTTGGAAATGAATATTACTATCATTAACAAGCAACAGCAGATGCTGAGTAGTTAAAGTTTTTTTAATGCTACAAATGCTGATGAAACTTTCAAAGGGTTAAATATATGGCATATGCAGGCTTGGAACTGCCTCTCTACCCATACTTGGCTTCAAGTTATGCTAAAAAAGATCTGAATCAAACTTCCCCACCACACACATGCTGTTGTTCCTCACAGATATTCTAGCTATTCTCAGTTATTCTGTAGAAAGCCTGGGATATCTCACATGAGGTGATACAACTGTGCCTGCATCTGCCTCCATCCATTTATGAGGAACTCTGTTTGAATTCCCGAATGAAAAACACACATTCACCACAGTAACATACTGCAACTCATGAGTAAACAAGAATGAACGCACAGAAAGAAAAATAAAGTTTATCCAGAAACATCACCACCTCGTGGACTGGTGTGCCAAGGTTCCAATTCAATGGAATGCTCCATTTAGCCAAACACTACCAAACATCGCAAAGGGAAGTCCTTTAAAAATACTTCAGGCCATATAAAATTCTATAGTTGTGTATCCCATGCAGCAACTGCACGAAACATGGACAGGAAACTCATCACCAAAATACATGAGCATCAGTTTGTAAGGAAACGACATGACCAGTCCTCCTTCATATCAATACACACTGACAATAACTGACACCCAGTCAACAGTGACAACATTACGATACGGGGACAGGCTAAACAAAAACAAGCTCGGGAATTCCTGGGACCTGGTATTCATCCACTGGTCCCATAAACAAACATGTTGAAATAGAATTCCTGAAGAAGGGCTTATGCCCGAAACGTCGATTCTCCTGTTCCTTGGATGCTGCCTGACCTGCTGCGCTTTTCCAGCAACACATTTTCAGCTCTGATCTCCAGCATCTGCAGCCCTCACTTTCTCCTCCATGTTGAAATAGACCTCAACTACAGACCACTACTGTACAAAACCAGAATTAGACCCACTTGCCACAACAGACAGAACCATATAATTTCAGGTCAGATCACAACAACAGCATTTCATCCAGAGGATACATGGCACTGAAGAGGCAAGCCCGGAGAGAGATAAAATGTTTGCAAAAAAAATCAACCAGATAAGTGAACTGACCAACAACTTCAAGAATCTATCTATCTATCTCTGCCAAGATGGTACATTGACAGCCTTTTGAGGAAGGGAATTACAAAAACAGTCAACCATCTGAGAATGTTTATTTTTCCTCATCTCTACTTTAAGTGAGTGCCCCTTTTTAAAAAAAAAGAATGACCTTTAGTTCCAGATTCTCCCACAAGTGGAAAGCAGCCTTTCCACACACACACCCAGTAAAGAGCTGAGTAACAAAAGACAATACAGCACAGGATCAGGCCCTTTGGTGCTCCAGCCCTGCGCTGTCACATTTTGCCCTTCCATACTAAAACTACCTTCACGTACAGGATCCGTCTCCCTCTATTCCCTTCTTATTCAGATATTCATCCAGGTGCTTCTTGAATGCTGCTATTGTGTCTGCTTTCACTACCTCCTCTGGCAATACGTTCCAGACACTCTGCATTTTTGTGTAAAATCTTGCTGTACTCATCTCATTTAAACCCTCCATCCCCCCCCCCCCCCCCCCCCCCCCCCCCCACCTCCACCCCCCTCCCCCCCACCAACCTTGCACCTTGAACCTGTGTCCCTAGTAATTGACCCCTCCACCCTTGGAAAAAGCCTCAGATTTTCCACTCTATCCATGTCATTCATAATCTTATAAACTTCTATTAGGTCACCCCTCAACTCCTGCGTTCCAGTGAAAACAAGCCCAGTCCAGCCAAATTTCCTTCATAGCTAAAATTCTCCCACACCAGTCAACATTCTGGTAAACCTGTCTGCACCCTCTCCAAAGCATCCACATCCTTCTGGTAGTATGGTGACCAGAACTGTATGCTATATGCAAAGTGTGGCTGAACTAAAGTTCTATAAAGCTGCAGCATAACTTGTCTATCCTTATATTCAGTGTCCCCTCCAATGAAAGCAAGCATACTATAAGCTTTTTTTTAAACCTTAACTACCATCAGTGATCTGTGGACCTGCACAGCCAGATCCCTCTGCATATCAATACTCCGTATGGTTCTGCTATTCACTGTATAATTTCCACTTGCACTTGACCTTCCAAAATGCATCACCTCACATTTGTCCAGATTAGTCTCCACCTGCTATTTTTCTGCCTATGCCTCCAACTGATTTATATCTTGCCGTATCCTCTGACAATCCACCTCACTATCTGCCACTCTACCAATATTTGTATCATCTGCAAACTTACTAATTAGACCAGCAATGTTTTCTTCCAAGTCATTTATGTACATCACAAAAGCAGAGGTCCCACTACTGATCACAACCCTCCATTCTGCTACCCTCTGTCTCCTACGACTAAGCCAGTTCTACAAGCATCTTGCCAACTCACCCCTGATACCATGTGACTTCACCTTTTGTATCAGTCCACCATGGACCTGGTCAAAGGCTTTACTGAAGTCCATGGAGATAACATCAACTGCTTTTCCTTCATCAATCATCTTCATCACCCCCTCAAAAAACTCAACCAAGTTAGTGAGGCATAACCTCCCCTGCACAAAACCACTGAGCAGTGAGCAGTGATATTTAATATATGTGCATTTCACTTATGTGAAGTTCTAGAGTGTTTGGCTGATAGCTTATCTACTAAAACAGGGTTATCTGTCATGTCACATTGGCTTTTTAAAGTAAATGAGTGTTTCTCCAAGAGCATCACAAATTCACTTTTTGAATTGATTCCAAAATGACTGCATGTAGAAATCTGTTACCTTTTTTTAGCAGCTTGAATGTGTCAAATAATTGTCATCTGCAATGTTGTATGCACAAAAACAAAGATAAGCTTTTCATTTTATATCTGTGAAAGTTGGTTAATAGAAGGATCCAGATCATTGATCTGTATGTGTGAAGCAAGTATGCTCACGAGTTTACCCAACATGCATGATAAAAATATATTTAAAGCAGGATCATGACTTACTGAATGCTGAAGCATTAACAAACATACATTATAGTCATGCTCCTGCTTCCTACCATAGTTATATCATAGGCAATACAGATGCATCCAAGTTGTGGATGTAATGTAGTCCATGAGAGCTTGGAAGAAATCCTTGTTAGCTTGAAGGGGAGTCATTAAAAACCATGCTGTCTGAATGGGATACAAAATGGAGTGAACTCCTGAGACTCCTCCACAAGATGAACAGACCAGCAAACATTATATCTGTAAATCTTGGATTTAATTCTTCTATAGTGGAACTTTGAATGGGCTGTATATAGTCATCATGGATCAAGACATACGCTCAAAGATCCTCTCTCTGCATGATGCATATTGTTGTGTTATATCAATCTACATGTTCCTGTATGCAAATCATTTCATCCCACATCTTCCTGTCTAGCTCGATCCTCATTTTGCCTTTTAAGTGGGTGCTGCACTTGCATCTGTCAATGGATTAGTTTCCTTAAAGTAGCTCCCATGAAAATGCCAAATTTTATTAAAATATTCTGGATAGTTTGATGTTAAGTCATGAAGTGAAGTGACAGTTGAAGTTTCTGAGTTGATTTGTTGTCTGATTGATCCCATGGATTGTGACCATTAATGCTGGTTTAGTAGTATCTGTGAACAAAACATCAACAATGTCCAGAGACACTGATTGGGCTTGCACTCCAGCATTATTGATGCTGCACATACAACTGATGGATCTATGGATATGTAAGGTGGTACATTTATGGACTTTTGTCATGATTTCCCATTTTTGTGGTACTGTTTTTTTTAAAAAACAAACTTGCAGAGATAATATATTGGCTCTTGCCCATGTTAATTTTAGCTGATAAGGATAAATCACCAGTTTTCTGTGAAACGTTCTTTCAATTTTTGCAAACACTTCAGATTGTTTGAGGATATGTTTCCCACAAGACTGCCAACATGCAATGTGTGCTCACCACTCTGTGTCTCATTGCGAACATCATTAGATTCTGGCTTGTTGATCACTTCATGTACATGCCTCTGGTAAGATACCAGATGGCCCTAACTATTGCTTGAACGTACTCCTTTTGTGCAGTCTGATTCAGTTGGTGCAAGCCTCTTTGTAACTGCATTAGCCTTTGCTCTACTGTACTTCTCTGCTAATGCCATATTCTGCCTTGCAATATTTCTTTGAAGCTATCAATTTCCTTGATGCATGCAGAAGGCCACATCTTTGGCTGTTGAGTTTTTACTCTGGTCCTGTAAGCTTCAGAAAATTGCAAGGATTGCTTCGTCTTCCATCCACGCTTCAGTAGCTTCAACACAAAAACTTTCAGGAAAGCTTCCATGGGGGTATATGTGATTGTGAACTCAACAATTCTGTTTGCCATCTCCCTGTCTGAAAAGTCAAACAATGAGTCCTTTTCTCTGCATCTGCTCATGCCCATAGGCTCGATGGGCTTCTGTCTAAATTATATAGAGTCATAGAGATGTACAGCACGGAAACAGACCCTTCGGTCTAACTCGTCCATGGTGACCAGATATTCCAAACCAATCTAGTCCCACCTGCCAGCACCCAGCCCATATCCCTTCAAACCTTTCCTATTCATATACCCATCCAGATGCCTTTTAAATGTTGCCACTGTACCAGCCTCCACCACTTCCTCTGGCATTTCATTCCATACACGTACCACCCTCTGTCTTTCCCCTCTCACCCGAAACCTATGCCCTCTAGTTCTGGACTCCCCACCCCAGGGAAAAGACTTTGTTTGCTTATCCTATCCATGCCCCTCATGATTTTATAAACTTCTATAAGGTCACCCCTCAGCCTCCAGGGAAAACAGCCCCAGCCTGTTCAGCCTCTCCCTATAGCTCAAATCCTCCAACCATGGCAACATCCTTGTAAATCTTTTCTGAACCCTTTCAAGTTTCACAATATCCTTCCGATAGGAAGGAGACCAGAATTGCACACAATATTCCAAAAGTGGCCTAACCAATGTCCTGTACAGCTGCAATATGACCTTCCAACTTTTGTACTCAATGCTCTGACCAATAAAGGAAAGCATATCAAACAACTTCTTCACTATCCTATCTCTCTGCGACTCCACTTTCAAGGAGCTATGAACCTGCACTCCAAGGTCTCGTTGTTCAGCAACACTCCCTAGGACCTTACCATTAAGTGTATAGGTCTTGCGAAGATTTGCTTTCCCAAAATGCAGCACCTCGCATTTATCTAAATTAAACTCCATCTGCCACTCCTCACTGATCAAGATCCAATTGTAATCTGCGGTAAACTTTTTCACTGTCCACTAAAATATGAATTATATTCTATGAATATGGATGTTGAATCTGACTAAAAACTGATCCTCTAATGAGGCCAATTTCTTTTGAGGATCTTTTATTTCCTTAGCAGTTAATCCTGGTGTATTAAGTCTATGTAGGCCTTCATTCCCATTGCAACCAAATCGTAATGTCCTGCATTTCTGCACTAGACACGGAAAATTGAAAAAACATTGCTCTGAATGTTGTGTAAATTCTGTTAGGAGGTCTGATATGTAACTATCTAAGTTGTGTTGATATTCTGACTAGTATTTTCTTCCACTTTCCCATAGGCTGTACAGGACTCTGAACTTCATGTGTGGCAGTAACTTTTTGTACTGATGTGCTGAAGCCAATCCCTGTACATGGAACGTTGAGTGCACACGGGGTTTAATGGGAACATTGATTCTGACAGCTTGTCTCTGAGCTTCCCTCGCTTGCTATTGATCAAAAATAAAACTTTATCACATGCCTTTCACAAGTGAGCCAAACGACTCTCTCAATGGTGATTTATCTGTTCACCAGCAAGCCATAACCTGCATATTCCACTGGCCAGACAGTTGTCATTCCAGCGGAGATGGGGGTTGTGTATGGACATTCTGCATTGTGGCAGACTGCAAAGGAACTGCCCTGGAAATGAAAAATTCCATTCAGCAATTCCCCTACTCATGAAAACCTCTGAAAGTCTCCATTCTACCCCCAATCATCTGGCATCATATCGCCTGGGGCCTCCACCACCTGCAACCACCACTCTCCCCCCAAAACTCCCACCACCCGCAACCATTGCCCTCCAACCCAACCAACAATGTACATAGCTGCCATTTTAACTCTTACACATGGCAACCATGTTACTTTGCTCCATGCACCCTACCACACTGTCGCTTATCCATCTGACAGCCTCTGCCTTAACACCTGAACGTCAGACTCACCATTTTTACTTACATTTTGACAGCAGCTATCAATGTATCCCTCAGTTATTCTGGATCTATAAATTTCAGAATGTGACAGCTGACTTTTTGTGAGAAGGGGCATAATTTCCCATCCTCAGACACTTTTAGGTGATAAAAGAATGATCAGAATGGAAGTACAGCTCCACACATCTGAACGAGCCCAGAGTGTTATCTCCTCTCAGAAAGACAGATCATGGAATCACAGAGCCCCTACAGTGTGGAAGCAGGCCTTTTTAGCCATCGAGTCTACACTGATCCTCCAAGAACATCCCACCCCGATGCAACCCCCTCCACTATAACCCTACATTTTCCATGGTTAATCTACCTAACTTACAAATTCCTGGACACTATGAGCCATTTAGCATGCCAATCTTCCAAACATGCACACCTTTGGACTGTGAGCAGAAACCGGAGCACCCGGAGGAAACTCACGCAGACACATGGAGAAGGTGCAAATTCCACACAGATAGTCACCTGAGGGTGGAATTGAACCTGGATCCCTCGTGCTGTGAGGCAGCAGTACCAACCACTGAGCCACTATGCTGCCCCACGTCTCTCTCATGTCAGAAGAAAAGGGATGGCGTGGCAATCTGAAGGTGAACCAAAGGTCCTGTTCCTCTGTCATGCCTGTGCTCATTGACCTCAACTGGTTTAGGTCAAGCAATGTCTTAACTTTAAATTTCTCTTTCTTATAAAGTCCCTTCATTGCTTCACTGTCCCTATCTCTGGAATCTCCCTCTAGATCAAAAATAAATGCACTGCTCTAATTTTATTGTCTATGGTGCACCATGATATTAGTAATCTACAACAGAGACCCTTCTTCAGCTGCCTTTGTCCTAAACCCTGGAATTTCTTCTGTGCCTCTCCACCTTACTTTCTTCCTTTAGTGCACTATTTACAATTGACTTCTTCAATCAAGCTTTTGGTCATAATAGCTGCTCAACTGACTTCAAATCATACAAGAAACATAGAATCCCTACAGTGCAGAAGCAGGCTATTCGATCCATTGACCCTCTGAAAAGCATCCCACCCAGACCCACTTCCCTACCCTCTCCGTGTAACCCTGCATTTCCCATGGCTAATCTACCTAGCCTGCACATCTCTGGACACAGTGGCAAATTTAGCATGACCATCCACCTATCCTGCATATCTTTGGACTGTGGGACGATACCAGATAATCCAGTGGAAACCCATGCAGACACAGAGATAATGTACAGCAAGGCATCAAGCGAGGGTGGATTGTAATCCAGGTCCCCAACACTGTGAGGTAGCAGTGCTAACTACTGAACTACCATGCCTCCCTTGATGACTTGGTGTTATTAGTTATTACATAATATCTCTCTGTGAGACAACTTTCATAAAATTGCTACCTATTTGACCGATGAATAACAATCAACAAAGTTATTCGCTGTATTAGAAGTATAACTCTAATAAAGTCCAAAACATTTGCATGAAGGAATCAAATTGAAGTGTGAATCTCAAAGGAGACTTAACATTTCATTCTATAATTTGCTTTCTGCCATCTGTATTTCTGAGATGTTTATTTTTGATCTAAGATTCCAGAGAAACTGTACGCAAAAACAGTAAAATCATTAGCAGCCAGCAGTAATTCAATTTTAGACCAGAGGGAATGGTGGCCTTGCAGGTGATAACATGCAAATAGCACAAAGCGAGTTAGCAGCAAGCTGTAATTGTGCCAACATCCGTAAGCTATTACAGGATTGATGGGAATGGTATGAATTTGCAAAACGAAAAATGCAGATAATGTTATAGATTTAATTTTACTCTCTTCTTCTACCCACATGTTCTGTAATAGTCACCCTTTCCTCACTGTTAAAATGTGTACTATATGATATATTATATCATTCTTTTTCAGGGCCTCAAACGTGCTAGGGTCTATGCTGCTTGCAGATGTCCCTCCTAATACCTTTAGGCTTTCAATTCGTAAGCTCAAATGCACCCCTTCTTCACAAGGTCAATTTAGGTCAGCTAGATCTTTGTGCTCACCTGATCATGTCTTTCTAACCCTGACAGCTTTCCATTACAGCATCCCAATCCAATGGTCCGATTTCAATCAGCCTAACGGAGAACTCTTCTTGCAAAACAAAAATGTTTTCCAACACTATAAATTCTTCCATTCTGCTCTCTTGCTGTGATATGTTGACATGGCTGAAAACATTGTCCCAGGGTGAAATTTTGTTTGCCTTTAATTCCAATAAATACCACATCTTGGATTTCAGCTGACTGTATGTTACATTCTTACAGCTGAAATTTCTAAGCTATCAAATTATCCCTCACAAACCACTCGGTATCATTACAGTTTCTGTCCTCTCTGATCTTTTCTCCAGGTAAAGGATGTCATGGTAACAGACTGCATGCCATTCTCTAGGTGTCATCTGATGAAAGCCATGCCTCACATGGATTTATTTTGACGATATTTAAAGTCAATTAATTTGACGATACAATCCAGAATTTTATTTGTTTTATCCATTGGTACTGCAGTGTGTGTTGGACAAAACGAGCAAAAGTTTAAATATCCTCCTAGGATATCTTTCACTTTCATTGATCCCACACCAGTCAATCTCACTCTGACATTTACCCCGATGTAATATTTGCACTTATCTTTGTAAAGTTTCATTGAGCGTTTATCAGCTTAGATTTAAAGGTGTCAAACTCTCTTTACTATCCGTGCTAAGTTCAGAGTCTTCAGACATAGTATCATAGAATCTCAAGAATGTGGTAAGAAGCCATTTGGCCCATCAAGTCCACAGTGACCCTCCAAAGAGCATTCCACCCAGACATCCACCCTTTTCCCAAATTTATACCATGGCCAGCCCACCTAGCCTGCATATCCCGAGACACTACAAACAACTTACCATGGCCAACTCACCTAATTTGCATATCCCTGGACACTCCAGACAATTTAGCATTGCCAATCCACCTAACCTGCACATCGTTGAGCTTCGCAAGGAAACCAGAGCACCCAGAGGAAACCCACACAGACACTGGGAGAATGTCTGTCTGGAGTTTGCACAATCACCCAAGGCTGGAATTGAACCTGGGTCCCTACCACTGTGAGACCACTGAGCCACCGTACCACCCTTCTCTAGCTTGGTGCTGTATGAAAGTTTAACTGCTTTGAGTTTGGACAACACACTCTGGTCCTTCATGTCAGCATAAGGAGAATAGTTGAGGCTACAGCATTGATTCCCCATTGAATAATTGTCCAGATTTTTTAATGGTGCTGCTTATGACCAGTCTTTGTTACTTCATTCTCACATGAATTTCATCAGGGAAGAGACAGGTTGGCTGTGATTTATGAGGTCAATTTCAAATCAATGCTCTTCTCAGTTTATTTTGACTATCAATTGAGCTATTTACAGGGTAATGAGTTTTAATATTCCTTGACTGGTTTCTCATGTCCTTCATGACTTACATTTTCCTGTTAGAATTCCTGCAATATTCATGATCCTTTAAGAATGTTACAAACTTCTCCTCTCCATTGCAATATTCTGCCTCACGACTCCCATAAATGACAGCACATGACACATGTTTAAAGTAGACTGTGGTATTGTCAGACACCCTGATTAAAATCTTCAAGAATGCATTTCCAGGTTTATTATTTAGTCTAAGCCAAAGTGAGGATTGCAGATGCTCAAGATTAGAGTCGAGACTATGATGCTGGAAAAGCACAGCAGGTCAGGCAGCATCCGAGGAGCAGGAAAATCGACATTTCGGGCAAAAGCCCTTCATCAGGAATGAGGCTGGGAACCTCAGGGGTGGAGAGATAAATAGGAGGGGGGGGTGGGGCTAGGGGAAAGGTAGCTGAGAGTGCGATAGGTGGATGGAGGTGGGGGGGTAAAGGTGATAGGTCGGAGGGTAGGGTGGAGTGGAAAAGTGGGAAGGAAGATGGACAGGTGGGACAGGTCATGAGGACAGTGCTGAGCTGGAAGCTTGGAACTGGAATAAGGTGGGGGAAAGAGACATGAGGAAACTGGTGAAATCCACATTGATGCCAAGAGGTTCGAAGTCCCGAGGCAGAAGATGAGGTGCTCTTCCTCCAGGCGTCGGGTGGTAAGGGAGTGGTGATGCAGGAGGCCCAGGACCTCAGCGGAGTGGGAGGGAGAGTTGAAGTGTTTGGCCATGGGGCGGTGGGGTTGGTTGGTGAGGGTGTGCCAGAAATGTTCTCTGAAGCACTCTGTGAGTAGGCGTCCTGTCTCCCCAATATAGAGGAGACTGCATCAGGAGCAACAGATACAGTAAATGACATGTGTGGAAGTGCAGGCGAAACTTTGATGGATGGGGAAGGCTTCTTTGGGGCCTTGGACAGAAGTGAGGGGGGAGGATTGGGCACAGGTTTTGCAATTCCTGCGGTAGCAGGGGAAGGTGCCGGGAGGGGAGGGTGGATTGTTGGGGGACATGGATCTGACAAGGTAGTTGAGGAGGGAATGGTCTTTGTGGAAAGCGGATAGGGGTGGGGAGGTAAATATATCCCTAGTGATGGGATCCGTTAGTAGGTGGCAGAAATAGCAGGGGATAATGCAATGTATATGGACCTTGGTGGGGTGGAAGGTGAGGACTGTGGGGGTTCTGTCCTTGCTGCGGTTGGAGGGGTGGGGTCCGAGGGCGGAGGTGTGGGAAATGGATGCGCTGGAGAGCATCATCAACCATGTGGGAGGGGAAACTGCAGTCTTTAAAGAAGGAGGCCATCTGGTGTGTTCTGTGGTGGAACTGGTCCTCCCGGGAGCAGATGCAACGGAGGCGGAGGAATTGCGAATAAGGGATAGCAATTTTGCAGGAGGCAGGGTGGGAGAACATGTAATCCAGGTAGATGTGGATTTGTAGAAAATGTCAGTGTTGAGTCGGTCACCGTTGATGGAGACATAAAGGTCTAGAAAGGGGAAAGTGGTGTCAGAGATAGTCCAGGTGAGTTTAAGGTTGGGGTGGAATGTGTTGGTGAAGTTGATGAACTGTTCAACCTCCACATGGGAGCATGTGGTGGCACTGATGTAGTCATCGATGTTGCGGAGGAAAAGGTGGGGAGTGGTGCCGGTTGAACTGCAGAAGATAGACTGTTCCACGTAGCCAACAAACAGACATAGCTGGGGCCTATGCAGGTGCCCATTGCTAACCCCTTTCATCTAGAGGAAGTGAGAGGATTTGAAGGAGAAATCGTTGAGGGTGAGGACCAGTTCAGCCAACGATTTAGAGTGTCAGTGGAAGGATACTGGTGGGGATGTTGGGAGAGGAAGAAATGGAGGGCTTGGTGGCCCAGATCATGGCAGATGGAGATGTATAGGGACTGGATGTCGATGTATAGGGACTGGATGTCGATGTACAGGGACTGGATGTCCATGTTGAAAATGAGGCGTTGGGGGCCGGGGAGGAGGTAGAGGGTGTGGGTGGTGTCCCGAATGTATGTGGGGAGTTCCTGGACCTGGGGGATAGGAGAGTATCGAGGTATGTGTAGATGAATTTGGTGGGGCCGGAGCAAGCTGGGATGATAGGTTGGCCGGGGTAATCCAGCTTGTGGATCATGGGTAGGAAGTAGAACCAGGTGGTGCAGGGTTCCTGAACTATGAGGTTGGAAGCTGTGGGTGGGAGATCTTCTGAGGTGGTGGGGTTGTGCATGGTCTGGAAGATTATTATTTAGTCTGTTGATCCCTCTAATTCTAATTACACAATTTTTATAACTTCTATATTTGTAATTCTATACAAAGTGTTTAATCTTCCTCATGAATACTCTCTTGAAGGTTAATCATACGAGGAGAACTTTGTATCTGTGGTTGCGTGCCTTCCAAACCCTCTTGACGTTTTAATCATGTATATATCCTGCATCCTCCTATGCCCAATGATCATCATCCACATTCTTTTACTTTGGTGAGCTTGTTTTTAAGCATTATTTTCAATTTTACTGTTGATTATTTTTGGGCATTTTTGTTCCATTGGCTTTGTCACAGTTGTGTGATGTGCTTGTTTCTGAATGACTCCCACTGCTATCTCCTAAGCTCACCCCTCATGTCTGTATATCTCAAATTATGGAAAGGGATTTGGCTTCTTGCTGCTATCATACCCCAAGTTAGATTTAAAGTTATCACATTATGCTTGATATCACGCCACTGAATACAACCTGAATAATTTCTCAGACCAACACGAGGAGAGGAATGATTGTGAGTAAGAAAGCAGTTATGTACGGTATTGATTAAGACAAGGTCCTTCACACTCGAGTACTTTCAGCTTATGCACGGTAGCTGAAGCATGTTGTCAGCATTCCCTTTTTGTCCTCACTCTGCTTTTTAATACAATCAGAATGTGACGAGTGGGATTAAGCTCAAAAGTCAGCTGGCTGATTTTCACGTATAACCAAAAATGTTTGCTTCTGCACAGCTGGGTCAACTTAAATTCCTGTTTTCCCTCTACGTATCAGGTAATCTAATCAACTTTTCTGTCCTCCCATTGTCCCAGAACAATCGCTAAGCAGTTCCATCATCCAGTAATAGCCATGTTGCTGTGATTGACACACCGAGTCACCTCTGCTTTTCTTCTCAACCTTGAGAGTGCCCTACACCATTGGCCTCGGTTTTCTCCTAAGTTACAGAACTTAATTTAAAATCTCTTCCTGTTGATAAAAAATACATTAAGTGTAGTTTTGACAATCTCTTAAATATTGTGTTCTCATAGATACCCAACACAGACATCAAAACTGAGCACCTCAACTCTTAAGATCAAAGTCATAACTGCAATTATTTTCTCCAGTTATGCTGCAGTACAAACAATTGTTCAGTGTCTGACATTGAATTTACCAGATTGATTTGAGCAGCTTCCTTTTAAGGGCAGCAATGCTAATTTCTCCTGTCTAGCTGTGCAATCAGCTGTGATGTTCACCCTTCCCTTCTGTTTTGTCAGTCCTGGGAAGGGGATTAATCAGTTTGACCATTATGCTCTGGCTGAAGGTTTCCATCTGATCCATGAATAATGTTTTTCCCTCCCTCAGAGAAACTGGTGAAGGATGTTTGCTCAGCTCTCTCCCTCCTGGATCATCAGAGAGGGAGAAATAAAAAAAAAACTGATTATATTCCTCTGCATTAAAACGTTGAGCTGGTTCACTGAAATTTATGATCATTGTAAGTGTAGGTGATGCACTCTTGTACTGTTTCCAGGTTGCTCCAGTTAAATTTACAGCAGTTTAACCAATGCAGATATTTAGTTCTCAGCCATGGGTAGAATTTTATCTGCCAAGAAGGGATCTGTGTAAGTGTATAAAGCACTGAGAAATGATGGTGTGTAGGTAAACCAATTTGTTTCTGCTCTCGCTCACTTTTTAACAGGATGTGTTCAGAAGTAAGCAGGAAACACAAGCGGGTGACAGGTCACAACACTAAATATGTTTAACAGCAAAATAAGTGACAATATCTGTTCTGACATTGTTAGCTATGCTTGGATACCCTGAGCAGAGTGGACCACACCAGGAAATTCACAAAGAGCAGAATAGGAAATAAAAGCTAACAGGCTAGATCATAGAGTCATTGAGTTGAACAGAACAGAAACTGACCCTAAAATATAACTCATCCATGTCAATTAGATATTTTAAATTAATCTAGTCCCATCTAGCAGCAGTTGTTCCATGTCCCTCTAAACACTTCCTATGTAACCATCCAGATGCCTTTTAAATGTCATAATTGTACCAGCCTCCACCACTTCCTCTTGCAGCTCATTCCACACATGTACCATCCTCCGCATAATAAAGTTATCCCTCAGGTCCTTTTTAAATTTTTCATCTCTCACCTTAAACCTAGTTACAGAGTTGTCATAGAGCTGTACAGCATGGAAATAGACCCTTCTGTCTAATACATCCATGCCAGCCAGATATCCTAAATTAATCTGGTCCCATTGGCTAGCATTTGGCCTATTTCCCTGTAAATCCTTCCTATTCATATACCCCCAAATTGATGCCTTTTAAATGTTGTAATTGTACCAGCTACTACCACTTCCTTTGGAAGCTTGAATTCAAATAGAGAATCCCAAATGAAAACAGCATTCGCTCTAGATTTTCTATACACGGATTTCAATTGCATCACTTTCGACACTCCCTCAAGAGTGTTGCACTGACAGTAATTCACTTCCTCTTCATTATTATAAGCACACCTAAGTCTGCAACTGTTTGAGACTTTCATTTGTCTTTTGAATTAAGGCCTCAGCTGCAAAGTAGTCTAAAAAGTTAATGGACTGAATCTTGCTGAAGAATTAACAACATGCTAATGATGCACACCATTATTAATGCATATATTTGCTAACAGGTCAGGGGCTTAGAAATTTGCTGTCAGTTGTGAATTTTCAGAATGTGTTAGTCAATTTGCACCTTTTTCATTGTACAAATGGCATCCTGCCCTGAGTGTCCCTTCAGAAGAATTTGCTGGATTGAAACAATGATTACACATTCAATTCATTGCAAAATGTTAGGGCTGATCATCAAGTAAGTAGCCATTCATCACAGTGATCATTGTTCATGAAATGCCAAATGACCATTCTGGTGCTGTATTTGATAACTAATGTTTAGGCATTTACCTCATATTCTATAAGCTTTTCTCACATTTTCTTCTTTTTCTTCAAGTTTGGGATATTGCGTGCAATTCTGGTCTCCTTCCTATCGGAAGGATATTGTGAAACTTGAAAGGGTTCAGAAAAGATTGACAAGGATGTTGCCAGGGTTGGAAGATTTGAGCTATAGTGAGAGGCTGAATAGACTGGGGCTGTTTTCCCTGGAGTATTGGAGGCTAAGGAATGACCATATAGAGGCTTATAAAATCATGAGGGGCATGGATAGGTAAAAATTGACAAAATCTTTTCCGTGGGATGGGGGAGTCCAGATCTAGACGGCACAAGTTTACGGTGAGAGGGGAAAGATATAAAAGCGACCAAAGGGGCATTCTTTTTCCACGCAGAGGGTGGTGTGTGTACGCAATAAGCTGCCAGAGGAAGTGGTGGAGGCTAGTAAAATTGCAACATTTAAAAGGCATCTGGATGGGTATATGAATAGGGAGTGTTTAGGGGGATATGGGCCAAGTTCTGGCAAATGGAACTAGATTAAGTTGGGATATCTGGTCGGCATGGACAAGTTGGACTGAAGGGTTTGTTTCCATGCTGTACATCTCTATTACTCTATCTATTGTTTCCTCACTTTACTCTTCCTCCTGTACTTAATTTGACACAAATTCACTCTCCATCATACCCATCCTTCTTGCTCACCTGCCACCCTTACTTCCCCTAAACCCTTCACTCACCTGCCAGCCTGCCACTTGCACATTTACCTTCTCTCGGTGGTGAAGTAGTAATGGCACTGAACTAGAAATTAAAAGATTCTTGCCAATAATCTTGGGATGTGAGCTTGAATCTCATCATTACACAAGCTAAAATTTAAATCCCAGGATTTTTACAGCAGAAAAGATGGCCAATCAGTCTTTAGTCTGTGCAAATTCAATAAAAATCTGGACCCAGAAGTTAAACTAATGGCGACCATGTAACCATTCTCAATTATTGGGGAAAAAAACATCTGGTTCACTAATGTTCATTTGGTGAGGAAATCGACCATCCTCACTTTGTCTGGCCTACATGTGACTCCAGAATCACAGCAATAACTTCCCTATCAAATGGCCAAGCAAGTCTCTCAGTTCATTGGCAAATCGGAATGGGCAACAAGTTCTGGCCTTGTCAGTGGCATCCACTTGTCATACAAGAGTAACACGGGAAATAGCAGTAAGGGTATGCCATTTGGACCATCAAATTACTTCAGCATTCAATGAGATTTCAGCTGAGCTTCTAACTCAAAGACCTTTTTCTGCATTATCCTCCGTATGCTTTGCTTTCTCTAATATCTTTCAATCTTATTATTAAATAGACAGTCATATGCAGTATGACTGAGCTCCACAGCATACCAGGGTACAGAACTCCAAAGATTCTCAGTGAAGAAATTCCTTCTAACTTAGTCATAAGTCGCCTCTCTCTCTTATTCAACGGAGACAGTCATCATGCATGTCTGAAAGCAATTTAATAACTAAAATCAACAATGGAAACAAACACAGGGACTGAATCTTCCTTTTGATTTGGCTGGGTCCAAGTTAGGTTGATTTTTTTTTGGGAATGCGAGATGCCTCACCCTATTTTACCAGACTCCCTTCCCTACCATGCCCCAAGACGTCTCTTGGTATCCTATTTTCACTAAACCTTCCCAACCCTGGTCCCATAACAGCTAGTCAATGATGGTTATCTGCCAATTATAGAGAGCCCTGAATCTGTGGAATTCAATTCACCACCTCAGAGTGCCAGGACACGGAACAAATGCCAGGAGGAGATAGACAGATTTTTAAGTAGTAATAGGTTAGGGGTTTATAAGTGGAGTTGAAGCTGAGATAAGACCAGCCATGATAATAAGAAGGCCCCATGGACTGAATTTCCTACACCTGCTCTGATTTCTTATGTTCTTCTGAGGTGTAATGACCCTAATTGCCTCTGCAACTGTGCAGCAAATCCTGTGACCGCGAGCCTGTCCCCATGGACAGATTAGTGTTTATCTTGGACAGTGAGATCTATCACTCCCAGAGGCCACTGGAGATAGGCACACACCATTCCAATGCTCCACCTATTGTTGTTCCAAAAGACCAAAGGTACATGACGGGTAGGTAGAGAACGCTGGCATCAATCATGGAGGCTCTTTCTCATAAGGCGGCAGCCAGCTGGAGGCTCCTCTGCACTTCCCACTCAAAGCACAATGGAGAAGGCAGACCACGTCACCCCCACCCCTATCCCCACACCCTCACCCCACCCACCCCCACCCCTCATACACCACCACTAAATTCATTTTCACACCATGTGGCAGCGCTTCATTGCCACTGATGATGTTCCGTGAGTGGAGGTGCTGAGATCCTCCATGGACCATCTGGAAGCAGGAGAATAATGCATACACATGGCATTGGGTCTTGATGACACCTTTGTCCTTCATTATACAGTCATGGAGATGTACAGCATGAAAACAAGCCCTTCGAACCAACTCGTCCATGCCAACCAGATATCTCAACCTAATCTACTCCCATTTTCCCGCACTTGGCCCATATTCCTCTAAATCCTTCTATTCATATACCCATCAAGATGCCTTTCAAATACCGTAATTATACCAGCGTCCACCACTTCCTCTGGCAGCTCATTCCATACAAGCACCACCCTCGGCATGAAAAAGCTGCCCCTTAGATCCCTTTTAGTCCTTCCCCTCTCACCCTAAACATTTGCTCTCTAGTTCTGGACTCACCCACCCCTGGGAAAAGGCCTTGTTTATTTACCCTATCCATGCCCCTCATGATTTTATAAACCTCTATGAAGTCACCTTTCAGCTTCCAACATTCTAAAGAAAACAGTCTCAGCCTATTCGGCCTCTCCCAATAGCTCAAATTCTCCAAACCCTGGCTGTATAATTGTAAATCTTTTGTGAACCCATTCAAGTTTCACGACATCCTTCCGATAGGAAGGAGACCAGAATTGCATGCAATATTCCAACAGTGGCCTAACCAATGTCCTGCACAACTGCAGCATGACCTCCCAACTCGTACAAATGAGGTGACTATGCCTGGTGATGCCATTCACTGACAGCACCCCCTCCTATTAAAGCCAGTGTGCTTCTGACCACAGGCTAGCACCCTCCTGAATTACATTCATCGTAGTTGCGCTTTTCGATCCCACCATCCGCTTTCAAATCCTGCAGCTCCTCTCAACTGCACTGCACCCTTGCCCCGATCCTGAGGACAAATTTGCTGAGACTCAGTCCTATGTCCCTTGACCACTTCTTCCCCTTAGTTTATGTGGGCAGACACAATACACTGATTATATCCTGCTCCTTCAATGAAACATGACTAAAATCTCTGGGAAAGATGTGCCCAGACTCCTGCCGATATAGTTCCCTCACTGCATTAGCGGTGTTCCTCTACATCTCAGCAATGTTCACTTGGTCTATCTGCGCAGTCATTAATGCCGACTTGCATACTCATAACAACCTCCTTGGTTTTGCCAATTAGTGCAGTCACAGTACAAATAAGATACAAGAATAAATGATAGCTTTAAAAAACATCAGCTATAACATAAAATTGATCGGTCTGCAAAATGCACAGTTTAAAGGTAGCTTTTACATGGGAGCCCAGAAACACAAATTTGTTGTGATAGGGCAGTTAACTACAGTGGGCTAAAAGTTGCAAACCATTAGAAATGAGTTTCAGAAATAGCTCACTGTAATTGGCTTTATATTTCAGATTCCTGGAAACAGGTAGTCTCCAGGATTACCTTTCCTGTTAATGGAGTCACTTACAGTAAGGAATAGGAGAAAATGAACATTGTCATTGTTTTCAGAACGGAGCTATGGTATGAATGAAAATGATCCCACCTGTACAGCAGCCTGCTTGAATTAGATTTGCTACGTGCAAAACTGCAATGCAAGCAAATTCACGTACCTGTCTGTCTTTCTGTGGTGCAGGAAGCAATGCTCTGGACTTCTCAGCAACTTTCTGTATAAAAACAAGAATAATTCAGAGATTCTACATGCCTTCATTTTCACATTAAAGCATTTAAAAATAAGTATTGAATTTCAGGAACAAATTACTCTTTAAAGTGCAGATGTAAAATGGATTGGTTACACGATTATCCTACAATATTAACAATAACATGCTTCAATTTCAATGACTGGCATACTTGCTTTGTTTATTCTTTGTAGAGTGGTTCATTGGCCAAGCCAGAATTTATTGCCCATCCCGAACTGCCCTTGTATAAGTGATGGTGAGCCATCTTCTTGAACTTCAGCACGGTGCGAGACAGTGGCTCACTGGTTAGCACTCTGTCTCATGGTGCCAGGGATCTGGGTTCAATTTCAGCCTTGGGCTACTCCCTGTGTGGAGTTGACACACTCTCCTTGTGTCTGCACAGGTTTTCTTTGGGTGCTCCCATTTCCTCCCAAAAATGTGCACTTTAAGTGGATTAGCCATGCTAAATTATCCAAAGTGTCTAGGGATGTGCAGGCTAGTTGAATTAACAGGGCTACAGGGATAGGGTGGCAGGGGGGCAGTGGGTCCAGGTGGGATGCCCTTTGAAGGGTCAGTGTGGACTCAATAGGCTGAATGGCCTGCTTCTACACTGTAGGGATTCTATGATTCTGCAGTTCATGCAGTCCATGTAAAACACAGTGCTGTTCAGGAGAAAGCTTCAGGATTCTGACCCAGTGACAAAAGAATACTCATATTGATCCAAATAAGGATGGCTAAGGTTTGGGTGGTGGCGTTCCCATGACTCCATTGCTCACATCCTTCTGGAAGACAGAGTTCTTTGATTTGAAAGGTGTATAGGGACAGAGAGGAAAAATGGGATTGAGCTACAGGACCAATCCTGAATATTTTGAATGGCAGAACAGGCCTGAAGGGCGAAAAGGCTTACTTCTATTTCTACTTTCTATAAAATCCAGGGAAATTATCTCGTAGCTGTAATGTTACTGGACCCATCCTCCAAAAGGTCCAGACTAACACTCTGGAGATGTTGTTAAAGTTCCACCAATTGCCATGGAGGAATTTAATGTAGTTTATAAAAGTTGGAAAAGTCAGCTTGTCATAAAACTATCATTGATTGTTGTAAAACTCCATCTGGATCATCAATGCCCTTTAGGGAAGAAAATCTGCCTTCTTTATTCCATCTGGCCTACGTGAGATTCCAGACCCAGAGCAATATGGTTGACTTTTAATTGCCCTCAAGGGCCATTAGGGACGGAATCAAATGCTTTCCTTGTGACGACCACATCCCATCGCAGAATATTCAAAAAAGTTAGAAAAATGGGCAACACAGCAAATACTGAATTTCTAGAAAATTAGTAAAGAATGGTGTCACAGGATTTTGTTTTAGGCAATTTAACATTTAATCAGAGAGACATGTAAGGAAGCTAATATGATCATGAGAAGAATTTCAATTTGCCTACATTAATTGGGAAACCTGTGCAGGGAATTAGAAAGTGAATCACTATTAATTAAGGGCTGTTACATGACTCTCAGCCGTGGGAACTTTAATACAGCTGGAACAATCGCATACTTACAAAACGCCAAGGGCTGGCAGAATGGTCTCAATTACAAAATGGTGAAACAACAATCAACACAATATGCTGGAGTTTAAATTACAATTTATATAATTTAAATAAAGACAGAAAAAGGCCTAATGGTTGTAGAAAGGGAATTTCTAGATTCTGAGGAAGAAACCAAGAAATGTGCATCACATATACTGGTCATATGAGGTACATACACAAGCACTATTGCAGACTACACATTCCACTGTGTTATACGTGCATTACAGAGCATAGGGAATGTATGCGGGAAACACAAGAAACAGAAAAGGGATGTGAGGAACAGATAGAGTTAGTAGTAGTTGTCTTTTCCTTAGGATGGGGGATTTCAAGGGGGAGGCACATTTTTAAGGTGAGAGGAGACCAATTTATAAAAGACAAAGAAGCAAATACTTTACAGAAAAGGTGGTTCAAGTATGGAATGAACTTCCTGAGAAAGTGGTGAATGCGGGTAAAATCACAACATTTAAAAGACATTTGGATAGATACATGAATAGGAAAGGTTGGGAGGGATATGGGCTAGGAGTAGACAGGTGGGACGAGCTTAGTTTGGGATTATGGTGGGCATGGACAGGTTGGACCAAAGGGTCTGTTTCCATGCCGTATGATTCTATGACATCTTGCATTGAAATTAAAGTATACTTAAAAACAAGGGTGAATACACAAGGAGCTTAAAAAAATAAAGACATTGATTGGGAGTTTTCAGAATCATTACAGATCAGAAGAACAGAAAGTAGTTAAAATGTATGAAAGGTTAAATATATTCAAGGAACACAGTTGACAAATGGAACAGTGAAGCCCTGAGAGACCCCAGGTGAGACAAAGGACATTATAATAAATGATCGCCGAATGGTCAAAGCCCCAAATTATGTCCTTGTGCCAAGCATTTACAAATGAGTCCAAAGATTGCCATTCTCTCACACAATTACAAGTTAGATGGCAAAAGGAAGAAGTAAAATGTTGAAATTACCCAGAAAGCATTTGAATCAATAGCAAGACTCGGAGTATGAAGGTTTTATTAGACAAGATAACACACAAAAAAAATACAAGACCAAAGTTTTCTTGAACTTGAAGATTTAATGATTTAAAGCAACAGGACTTACCTGAAGTGGAATATGTAGCATAGAAAAAAGTATTCATTGCAAATTTATAGGTGCTGTTATGATTGTTTCCTTCTATTCTGGTAGTTTGTGGTCTGTAATGTTTTCCTTTTGTCTAACAGTAACTGTAGTGTAAGTCTGGTAGATTTCTGCAAACTATTTTATTGCAAATATTGTTCTCTGCAATTATATATTTGTCACTAGTGCACAGAATTTCATCATTCCTTCACAGTATCTGACTGAACATATGATCATCATCCCTTTATCTTTACCATTCTCATATTACATCTCTTCCCTCACACCCCACCCCGATATTCCTTTCAACTTCTACATTAGCTTCACAAAGCTACATATTTAAACTCATTACATAATGAACATCTGGCTCTTCCTCCACCAAGCCTGGCCTTCACGAGTGAATGTTTGTCCTGCTCTTACTGCTCATCCCAATCTTCTTCCACTCATCACAATCAATCCAGGGAGATGATTTTTTTTTTTAGATTAGATTAGATTACATTACAGTGTGGAAACAGGCCCTTCGGCCCAACATGTTCACACCGACCCGCCGAAGCACAACCCACCCATACCCCTACATTTACCCCTTACCTAACACTACGGGCAATTTAGCATGGCCAATTCACCTGACCTGCACATCTTTGGACTCTGGGAGGAAACCGGAGCACCCGGAGGAAACCCACGCAGACACGGGGAGAATGTGCAAACTCCACACAATCAGTCGCCTGAGGCGGGAATTGAACCCAGGTCTCTGGCGCTGTGAGGCAGCAGTGCTAACCACTGTGCCACCGTGCCGCCCTACATTTTCAATGTAACTACTACTCTGAGTCATAGTTAACATTGTTACTTCTTCATTACTCCAAAGCTTTTGGTTGTCACACTCATTCATTCTTGAGTTATATTATTACTTTCCATTCCTCTTGAAAATGCCCCCCAATTTTGATTGCTTTGCTTGTTTGTGTATTGTGCCCCATGGTGTCCTATCTCTGACCCATACCTGCTAACCTGAACAGATAAAATCTTTGCTTAATGCCTAGAATTCTGTTCTTCGGTTTTCTCTTTTGGTCATTCTTGAATGTCCTTACACTTTTCTGGTCTTGAGCTCTGCCCAGGACAATAAGAAACTAAGAAGGTTGTGTGCACATCTCAGACCATCATGGAAGCCAACCTTCCATCCATGAACTCCACTTACATGGCTCGCTGCTGCAGAAAGGCCGCCAACATCGAAGACCCAATGCACGATGGTAATGCTCACCTATACCTTTTCTGTCAGGCAAAAGATATGGAAGCTTGAAAACACGCACCAGCAAGCTCAGGTACAGCTTCTTCCCAGCCGTTATTAGACTGATGAATGGACTCTCTAACTTCAAATAATGCCGATCTTGCCTAGTGCATGCCCTGTGCCACGTAATGTGTGTGTCTCAGTGTTTTGTTCTCATCTTATGATCTGTATGTCCCTGCTTACTATGATATGCCTGTAATACTCATAAACAAAACTTTCACTGTATTTAGGTACAAATGGCAAAAAATCAATCAAATCAAATCAAGATACAATAGTTCATCAATGCTTTGCTGTAGCTATGGAATTTGTTCTGTAAGTAAGTCTACCTGTGAATATCTATTCCTCTCGGGTGTTACTCTGTACTCCGAAAGCTAAATCCCAATCATTATTTTTCTGCACTTTCTTGCTTTTGCATTGACTGAATGAAGAGGACATCTAGTGACCTGGATCCTTTCTGGACTCTGCTGGAAATCTCTCAGAGTTGAGAGTGTGATGCTGGAAAAGCACAGCAGATCAGGCAACATCCAAGAGGCAGGAGAATCGACATTTTGGGCGTGAGCCCTTCATCAGGAATCTCTTAGAGGTATTCATTCAAGAATGCTGGACCATCAGCTGAACCCATATCATCTGTGTGCGAATAAAAATGTCTTCATTGATTGATCACAGTCTCTGCTATTGTAAATAGAATTCTGCTAATGTACAGCCATCTAGAATAGCAGTCTACTGGAAATGTAGTCTACCTGACTGTCAACAAGGTTTAATATTATCCTTTGCCTTGGCCAATCTGGGTAAACACGAGAATAATAAAGGTTTTGCTGGTGCCTGACTATTGATTACACAAGGATGGCAGCATATAGGATTTTGATGATGGTACTAATTTTAAGGCTACGATGTTGTTTGAAGTTTGTTTACGAAGCTGCCTTGTTAAAGGTTTTACTTTAAATTTCTGCTGGCAAGGCATTTAACAGGTCAGCTGCTTGCAAGAGTGATTTTGAAGTAAATGATTTGAAGGTACTGAAGATTAAGCAATTCCTTAGTATCAGTTTTAATGACGATGGGTGCAGGATTTGATTGTTAACCTTAAATAGATAAGTTCAAAAAAATCATTCAAACAGCTTGAACTGAGTATAACACCTATTATTGAAATAAAATTAGAATTTGCTTTATTGTCACGTGCACAGGAGCGACAACAGTGAAAAGTTTGCAATATTTCTGCCGAAGACACCATCTTAGGTACAGGACACCAAGGTACATCTACTTAGGATTGCTGCAGAATTGAAAGAACAATAAATAAAGTTGAGCATTGGAATACAGAGTTTTCAAAAGTATTTGAATAACTTGAAAATTCCAGCATAAATATAAAGTGTTTTTAAAAAGTACTTAAAGTACAGTCCTTTACACCCAAGTCTGTGCCAGCACCCAGACCCCAGGCCACACCACATCAGGTCTTGAGGCCTCGCATCCACACTGCAAGGGCCCCCTATTCTCCGTGACAGCCTCCAGCCCAGGACCCGTCTCTCCCTCATTGGTCTCGAGCTTGGGACCTGCCTCCATGGCGATGCCCTCCAGCCCAGGACCCATCTCTATGGCAACACCCTCCAGCCAAGGGCTTGTTTCCCTGTGTCGGCCTCCAGCCCAGGACCCGTCTCCCCCGCGATGCCCTCGAGCCCAGGACCCGTCTCCATGGTGACACACTTGAGCCTGGGGCCTGACTCTACGGTGACACCTTCGACCCTGGGACCCGTATCCACGGTGACGCACTCCAGCCGAGGGGTCGTCCAGAACAGTGTCGGCCTCCACCCCAGCACCAGTCGGCCCCGCGATGCCCTCGAGCCCAGGACCTGTCTTCACGACGAAGCACTCCAGTCCGGGATCCGTCTCCCCCATGACGCCATCCAGTCCAGACCCATCTCCCCGGACGCGCCCACCACCCTACCCTGCCCCACCCAGCACCGGCCTGGTCTCAAACTCGCCTCCGGGTCTCGCCAGCAACAGCCTCTGGTCTGGAAGCTGCTTCCTCCATTCCCGCTGGGTAAGTTTAGAAGTTTAAAATTTTGGAAAAAAAAACAGCAGGAAAAAGAAAAAAACTGGTGGAGCAAAGGAGTTCCAGTTGGAGTGTCCTACTCTGCCGCCAACTTGATTTATGAAAAGATTTCAGTTTGCTAACTAATTTAGTCAATTAACAGCAACTGCAGGGCAAGACATTGATTCCTTTTTTCGAAAAAGAACTTCTGATATTCTGCTGAAAAGATTTGGTTTAATTGCTTTAGCATTCCTTGGAATGCTGATGTGAATAGGAATGCAATGGTTGACATTACAGATGAGAGGATGCAACATTACATCAAGATACTTCATTTGTACACAAAATGAAATGTTAATTCTTAGGGCTTGGGGAATAAGACTAGGACATTTATTAAACCTGTATGACTCTGTCTGTACTTGGTGATGCCCACCTTAAGCTGAGAGAAATGTTTAATTCACACAGTTTCCTCATAAGAAGTTCAACCGATGCAGAATTGGGAATAAGAGCTGGAGACTCAGTTGTTTGTGGCACAGTCTTACCATGACTTTTGTGATGCAATTAGAGTTTTCAAGTCACTGAGATGTGCAGCACAGAAACAGGCCCTTCGGTCCAACCTGTTCATACCGACCAGATATCTCAACCTTATCCCGTCCGACCTGCCGGCACCCAGCCCATATCCCTCCAAACCCTTCCTATTCATGTACCCATCCAGATGCGTTTTAAATGTTGCAATTGTACCAGCCTCCACCACTTCCTCTGGCAGCTCCTTCCATAAACATACCACCCTCTCCATGAAAACATCGCCCCTTAGGTCTCTTCTATATATTTCCCCTCTCACCATAAATCTATGCCCTCTCGTTCTGGACTCCCCAACCCCAGGGAAAAGACTTTGTCTATTTATCCTATCCTGATTTTATAAACCTCTATAAGGTCACCCCTCAGCCTCCGACACTCTAGGGAAAACAGCCCTAGTCTATTCAACCTCTCCCTAAAACTCAAATCCTCCAACCCTGGCAACATCCTTGTAAATCTTTTCTGAACCCTTTCAAGTTTCATAACATCTTTCCGATAGGAAGGAGACCAGAATTGCATGCAATATTCCAACAGTGGCCTAACCAATGTCCTGCACAACTGCAACATGGCAATTGTTCTGAACAAACTTTCAGCACAAAATCATTTTAGTGATTTTAAAAAAAGGACCGCATCATTTATGACGACAACACTCGTGGAATTCTGGGCTTGAATAATCAGAAATGTCTGGGTTATCTTTGCTGCTTGTATGTTCAGTGTTTACCCTTTTTTTTCTAATTAATTTGTTCAAAGATGATATTACACACCCCTGGAGCAGGTGGGTCTTGAACCCAGGTTTCTTGGTCCAAAGGTAGGAACATTATTACTGCACAGCAAGAGGGCCCTTGCTTAATATTTATAACAACTTGCTTAATCACTTACATTTGATTCAGAAACAGTGGTTGTGGTTAGGCCAAGCACATTAGAGGATTATATGGCTTTAAATTAGAAAAAAACCTCAGAACTTAGATATTTTAAGCAATTGGGCTTTATACCTCAAATACCCTAAATTCATAAGGAACATATGAAATCTTCAATTTTTCCATAAATTCATAGTCATCTCATATATTACTGAATGTGAGCTCTTGACTTGGTTATTCCCAAGTGACCTCTGTGGATTTAATGAAACATTTCATCCCTCACAGCCTTCTGAATTTCTAACCTCTGATTAAAGTCTTGAAAATCATTTAGTGTAGTCAAATGCTTCTTTTGTTCATGACACTTCAGTTAGAGCTAGCTGCTTGAACCTGTTAGCTGATCTGAGTACATTCTTTGCAGGAGCTTTGAGCTTCGCTTACTTCAGGAGCTGGTGAAGAATTTTTATGACAGACCTAAATGTTTCCACATTTGAAATAATGATAAAATCATTTTGCTTCAGCTTGATGCATACACCGTATAATCAGAAATTATCAGTCTGAATCAAAACCCCTGGATAACGTAATGGGCTTTTCCATCGCCTCTGTGGAATTCAATATGATAGACAACAGGACGTCGGTGATCACAACCACCATTGGGTCGTCTGAAAATCACGCACAACCCAATGTTACTATTATTACCTCTTTTTCTATTTATCACACAACATTGATGTGTTTCATTTAGTGCTCTGGAAGTGAAATGGGGCAGCACCGGTAGCAGTGCTGCCTCACAGCACTAGGGGCATGGTGCCCATTTCGAGATTGCACCTTCTCTCCATGTCTGATGAGTTTCCTGTGGGTGATCTGGTTTCCTCCCACAGACTAAAGATGTGGTTAGCTGGATTGATCATGCTAAACAGCGCTGAAAATGTGTTGCTGGAAAAGCAACCCGGAACACGAAGAAGGGCTTATGCCTGAAACGTCGATTCTCCTGTTCCTTGGATGCTGCCTGACCTGCTGCGCTTTTCCAGCAACACATTTTCAGCTCTGATCTCCAGCATCTGCAGCCCTCACTTTCTCCTCGATGATCATGCTGAACAGCCCATAGTGTCCAGGGATGTGCAGACTAGGTAGATTAGCTGTGGAAAATGCAGGATTTCAGGGATAGGGTGGGGAACAGTAGGTCTGGGTGGGATGCTGTTCGGAGGGTCAGTATAGACTCGATGGACCAAATGGCCTGCTTCCACACTATAAGGATTCTATGGTGATTCGATGAAGTAGGCTGTCTATCTTGGATCATGGCTCTGGATCTGAATGTGTATCACTATTAAGCCTGCTGAGGACGCTTCTGTGGCAAAACCTGAGTCACAATGTACCAATACATCTGAAGAAATAAATCTCACCTTTGTCTTCTGAAATTATATGGAATGCTCAATATTCCAAATCTACTCCTCACTGGTGTAGCAGGCTGAAAATCAAGCCCCGCTATCTCTAGAGTCATCACAAATGTAAAAATAAATTACCAAAGTCTGCAAATTTACCTGTGTGATAGATGCCGGTTCACAGAAAATGCAGACTTGGGCTTTCGTACTTCACTAGAGTTATTAAATAATATTAATAAATAACCACAGAGAAACAACTATGAACTGTAGGCAGATGATTCCAGTGGTTATAAAATCTAACCCACTTCTAATACATGCCTGCACACACAGAGAAGAACTGAAAAAAAAATGAAGCCAGAAGATATAACAGCAAATAGGACCATTCGGCCCATTGAGTTTTCTCCTCCATTCGATCATTGTTGATATATTTCTCCATATTCTCTTTCCTTCTCCCTTTAACCTTTGATTCCCCTTACAATCAAGAACCTATCTCTGTCTTAAATACATTCACTGACTTGGTCTCCACAGCAAGTGAACCACAGATTTGCCACCCTCTGGCTGAAGAAATTCCTCCCCATCTTAATTTTAAAACTTCTTCTCCATGTCCAATCTGTCCAGACCTCAGTATTCTGAAAGTTTCAGTTAGATCTCCCTCATCCTTCTGGACTCCAATGAGTCCAGACCCAGAGTCTTCAACCACTCCTCATCCCTTCATCCCTGGGATCATTCTTATCAACCTGCTGTGGACCCTTTCCAAGGCCAGCACATACTTCCTTAGATAAGGGACCCAAAACTGCTCACAATATTTCAAATGAAGACCAGAATCTTATTCAGCTGAAACTTTATTGCTGGAACAGCACAGCAGGTCAGGCAGCATCTAGGGAACAGAAGATTCGACGTTTCGGGCACATGCCCTTCTTCAGGAATTCCTGAAGAAGGGCATGTGCCCGAAACGTCGAATCTTCTGTTCCCTAGATGCTGCCTGACCTGCTGTGCTGTTCCAGCAATAAAGTTTCAGCTTTGATCTCCAGCGTCTGCAGACCTCACTTTCTCCCAGAATCTTATTCAGCCTCACCAATTCATCCCTGTTCTTGAATTCCAGCCCACTTGAAATGATTGCTAACATTAGATTTGCCTTCCTAACTGCCAGCTGAGCCTATGTTAATCTTAAGAGAATCCTGGCCTTGGACTCCTAAATCTCTTTGTGCTTTAGATTTCCCCTGTAAAAGAATAGTCTACACCTCTACTCTTCCAAACAAAGTGCATAGTCTCATTTTGTTCCCTCAAAGTATTGCGTCTGCCACTTCTTTGCCCACTCTCCTTCTGCAGCCTTCCCACTTTCTCACACCACCTGTCTTCATAAATATTAGCATTATCATTGGAGGGAGAAAGAATACAGAGGAAACAGCTCAATGGCACCAGTTCTCAGGATTTAATGGCGGGGTTCCTTTAATTTCCCAAGTCCTTTAGTTCTCTGAATTTTTTCCTTTGGATTATTTCATTTCATCACTAAAGGCACATGGGAACTGGCTCACAAATTATAATGTGTATGATTTATTGGTTAACAGCAACAGCTTACACCAGTTAGTGTAATAAAATGACTTGTTTTGTTTAGCATTAGGTATTTTGTTGGAAAGAAAGACCACTTTCCATTCCAGAGATTCAAGAACTTCTCACTGCTCGTTCATGCCCATAAGCTAGTCAGCTGTCCAGAGTCAATGATGACAGCTTTCGTCACACTGTTCACCTTTGGCATCCACAACCAATCAGCTGTGGGATTAATTTTACTTTTGTATACACAGCCTGGAGCTGTGTCATCTCCTCCAACACCTTTCCCCACTGCTTGAAATCTAAAAGTGTAAACATGACCCACAATTGGTTTCTGTGACTTATTTTTTTAACAGCATTGCGCTTCCTTTGATATAAAACAATCTCCATCCCAATTCAGTGTAGAATGAAAATGAATTAAAATGAAAAGATGTGGTCTTTAAATTGCCTTCTCTTAAATGGTCCCTTAAAACATTTGCTGATTATAGCAAAGTTTGGAATGAATATACCTACCTGGTTATTAATTCGCAGAAACCGCTGGACATCATTAATACTCTTTAGCTGTTGAAAATCACTTCTGGCTTTCATTTTTTTGAGTATTTATTATTATCATGCTCTGTTGAATGAAATGTCCCAAGAATCTAATTCTCATACGTGCAAACCTGCACTTTATATTCAATGTGAAACCTGTATTCTGAAATGCTCTCAGAACTTTACAAACTCAGTGGTCATGTGTACCCTTTTAAAATGTGACATTGTGCATTAAAGCATATCTGAAGCTGATAATATTCCAAAAAAAAGTGATTAAGGCAGTATCTTCCACAATAAGTGATTAACTGCAAGAGATAATAGAGATATGTGCCAAATAAAGTGCTATTGGTATCAAGCTTAATACAGGGCACACTGTTGGTGAATTCTGCTCGACTATTGTCCACTGATGACATTGGATGGACATTTTTCTGGGCTGTTTTATTTAATTCTGTCAGGTGTCCACCTAGCCTGAACTCAAGATGAGGTTTTGAAATTGTCACAAACACTGACCATCGATGGCTCAATATAAGTAAAATTACTGCTGTGTGCGTATTTTATCAAGCTCGTTAACTTTCTCCAGCAACAGATGAGGTAGCTTCCTGTGAGTGTACTGACATACTGTCTTAGCATCTTGAACCAATGAGATGTAGGGCAGCACAGTGGCTCAGTGGTTAGCAATGCTGCCTCACAGCACCAGGGAGCTGGGTTCGATTCCAGCCTCAGGCAACTGTGTATGTGGAGTTTGCACATTCTCCCCGTGTCTGCGTGGGTTTCCTCCCACAATGCAAAAATGTGCAGGTCAGGTGAATTGGCCATGTTAAATTGCTCAAAGTGTTAGGTGCATTAGTTAGGGGTAAACATAGGCTAGGGGAATGGGTCTGTGTCAGTTACTCTTCGGAGGATCAGTTTGGACTTGTTGGGTCGCAGGGCCTGTTTCTATACTGGAGGGAATTTAATGTGATATGCTTTCAAGAGTTTACCTTGACCCTGAAACAGTTGTGGGAATTCTTGGCAGAACTGGTCTTCCTTCATGATTTGGAGATACCGGTGTTGGACTGGGGTGTACAAAGTTAAAAATCTCACAACACCAGATTGTCGTCCAACAGGTTTAATTGGAAATACTAGCTTTTGGAGCACTGCTCCTTCATCAGGTGGACACAGAATTTATAGCAAAAGTTTACAGTATGATGTAACTGAAATGATATATTGAAAAAGATCTGGATTGTTTGTTAAGTCTCTCATCTTTTAGAATGAACAAGTTGATTTCAGTTCTTTCATATGTAAAGGTTGCATTCTCAAGAGAACTTTAACAATTGGTGTCATGTCGGCCCAGATAATGCATTGAAGGTGTGAGCTGTCTGTGCCACAAGGGTCAGACTGATTCTAATCTAAAAAATGAATTTATAAAATCTTACATGGATTCATGCAGTTTTTGAGCAAAGTAAAATGTAATTCTGCAAATACAAATTAACCCCACAAACTTATATGTGCATTATGCATGTGTGTGTTTGTGGGAGGGCTTATGAGTGTCTGTGAGACAGTGTGTGTATGTGAGTGTAAAGGGGTATAAGTCTGTGAGAGGGTGCATGTGAGAGTGTGGGATGCATACTCAGATTTATACCGCTTTACACTCACACACATAAACACACTCTCTCACAGACACTCATAGTTCCTCCCCACACACAACTTTGACAGAAGCTGTAACTGTCCACCTACATTTCTGCTTAAAAAGATTTCCTTGATTCTTAAAGACATGGGAAATATCACTGACCTCTCACCCTTGAAATTCCCAGTCCCTTGTGCATTGTAGATTAACACTTAATGGCTGGTCAGCTACTGATTTGAGCCACTGCAAATGTGCTACCAAGATTGCAACCTCAGTACCAATATCCAGCTTAAACTTTTCATCAATGGAATATACCCATCTCCCGGAAGGCCTGAAAAGGGCCAGGGAGAGAAAGTTGGGAAAACATGTGAGATGTCGACAGAGGAGCAGGTCAACATCAAAAACAAAAAGTCTTATTTCTAGCCAAATGCTGGCTAGTGAGACAAGATTCTCATCAATGAACATTAACATCTCATTATTACCAAATCTAGATTTATTAATATGGAATGTCACATTCTCTCATCCACAGGACAGAAACTGGATAGCTACAATTCCCAACATGAAGATCAAACCAGACACCCAGTGATTCCAGCTGCCACTTACTCCTCCAGACCTTCACCTTTGACACATAGAATCAGAGATGTACAGCACAGAAACGGACAACTTAGGTCCAAATCGTACATGCCAACCAGACATCCCAAACCAATCGAGTCCCACCTGCCAGCACCCTGCCCATATCCCTCTCAGCCCTTCCTATTCAGATGCCTTTCAAATGGTGTAATCGTACCAGCCTCCACCACTTCCTCTGGCAGCTCATTCCATACATCTATCACCCTCTGTGTGAAAGAAATTGCCCCTCAGGTCTCTTTTATATCTTTCTCTCACACCCTAAACTTATGCCCTCTAGTTTGGGACTCCCCCACCCCAGAGAAGAGACTTTATCTATTTATCCTATCCATACCCCTCATGATTTTATAAATCTCTATAAGGTCACCCCTCAGTCTCCAACACTCCAGGGAAAACAGCCCCAGTCCATTCAATCTCTCCCAATAGATCAAATCCTCCAACCCAGGCAGCATCCTTGTAAATCTTTTCTGAACCCTTTCAAATTTCACAATATCCTTCTGATAGGAAGGAGACCAGATTTGCATGTTATATTCTAAAAGTGGCCTAACCAATGTCTTGTACAGCCGCAACATGACCTCCCAACTCCTGTAGTCAATATTCTGACCAATAAAGGAAAACATTCCAAATGTCTTTTTCACTATCCTATCTATCTGCAACTCTACTTTCAAGGAGTACTTGAACCTGCACTCCAAGGTCTCTTTGTTCAGCAACACTCCCAAGGACCTTACCATTAAATGTATAAATCACGCTAAAATTTGTTTTCTCAAAACGCAGTACCTCACATTTATCTAAATTAAACTCCATCTGCCAATTCTTAGCCCATTGGCCCATCTGATCAAGATCTCATTGTAATCTGAGGTAACCTCCTTCGCTGTCCACTACACCTCCAATTTTGGTGCCATCTGCAAACTTACTAACTTATACCTCTTATGCTCACATCCAAATCATTTATATAAAGTAGTGGACAAAGCACCGATCCTTGTGGCACTCCACTGGTCACAGGCCTCCAGTCTGAAAAACAACCCTCCACCACAACCTTTGTCTTCTACCTTTGAGCCAGATCTGTATCCAAATGGCTAGTTCTCTCTATATTCCATGAGATCTAACCCGTGGGGAACTGTTGAACACTTGTTGAACGTGTTACTGAAGTTCATATAGATCACATCCACCACTCTGTCCTCATCAATCCTCTTTGTTACTTCTTCAAAAAAATTCAATCAAATTTGTGAGACATGATTTCCCACGCACGAAGCGATGTTGACTATCTCTAATCAGTCCTTATCTTTCCAGATGCACGTACATCCTGTCCCTCAGGACTCCCTTCAACAACTTACCCACCACTAACATCAGACTCCCTTGTTTCTAGTTCCCTAGCTTGTCCTTGCCACCTTCTTAAACAGAGGCACCACGTTAGCCAACCTCCAGTCTTCCAGCACCTCACCTGTGACTATCGATGATACAAATATCTCAGCAAGGGGCCCAACAATCACTTCCCTGGCTTCGCACAGAGTTCTAGGGTACACCTAATCAGGTCCTGAGGATTTATTCACTTTTATGCGTTTCAAGACATCGAGCACAAACTCATAGGATGCTCCATGGATGTGGAACAGATTCCTTCCCATCTTGAACTGGATGTATTTGCCAACATCCATTACAATTGATTGGCACAGCAGACTCTATAGGCCAAATGGTCTAATTCTGTTCCAGTATGTAAAATGCTCTTATGTGAGGCTGGGAACACAAGCCATCAGGTCTCATACAGAACTTGCAATCTCCCTTTCCAACAAGACTGGTGCAGCATTCATCAGACTGAAGTCATATGTCAAAGTTCCATGTAAGATAATTTCACAGCCCTCCTTGTGGAGGGCTCTTTGCGCAGTGGAGTATGCTTAGCCATCATCTGTAAGTGATGAAAATGCTGACTACACAGGCCACCAAGGACCTGTTCTGTTTATTTTTCATGCACAGACTCATTGCGAGTATGACTGATGGATCTGTCTACAGCAGGGGCTCTCGTTGCTGTTGCTATGATGCAACAAAACCTCAGAGACATGGAAGAGGAACGGATATTTCAGCAAGCCCAGGACCAGCAGCAACCTTCGAACAGAAGCCACATGAAGATGCTGTAGCTGAAAGCCCACTCAGAAGGTGTAGAAGGCCCAGTGTCTATCACCCTCAATGCCATTTCATCCAGATGAGTGACTATCACTGTAGGCTAAGGATGTCCCAGGACATGGTCACAGAACTAGGTCAGCTACTGCAGTGGATCTGACAACAATGAAGGTGTGGGTGACCATCCTATCTTGGAGGCTACCACAGGACTTTTGTGGGATATCTCACTGCTCAACCCACAGACTAGCAACTTGTGTCAAATCATCTTATTTCCCCTTGTTGAGGTCAGACCTGCAGTCCAGGCAGTAAGCTTTGGCAACATATTTGGTCTCCCCCAAGTGCAGGGCACTATATATAGTTTTATTAAGAGAGTCATAGACTATGCAAGAGCAAGGAGGTGATGGTAAAATTGTACAAGACACTTGTTTGACCTCAGCTGGAGCAGTCAGGACAGCTGTAGCACCACATCACAATAAAAATTCAAATCTATTGGAGAGGGTACAGCAGCAATTTACAATCGTGGCACGAGGAATGAAAGATTTCAGTGACGTGAATAAATTGAAGACATCAGGGCTGTTCTCATTGTAGAGAAGACGACTGAGATGGTATTTGATACAGGTTTTCAAATTCATGAGCAGACTGGATACAACAAATAGGGAGAAGTTGATCCCACTCGTAAAAGAAATATGAGCAAATAAGTACGGATGTAAAGTGATGTGCAAAGTAAATAAAAGGTGATACAGGAAAAAGCTCTTCCACATAGAGAGTCAAGGAATTGAATCCTAATGGAGGCAAGTTCAAGAAGACACTGGATAATTATTTGTGTGGTAATAGTGTGCAGGAATATGGGGAAAAGGCAGGAGATTGGCAGTAATACAACCAGTATAGGCTGAACGGCCTCTATCTGCCTGTCAGATAATCTCTTTTGGTTTGTCCCTTTTCCAACAATTTTTGATCTTCAAAACGATGCAAGTATCCTATCTCCAAAGATTGAGAAGACTGCTTCCTCTGCTGAGCACTCCTGCCATCAGTGTTATAACCTGGTCCTTTAATATGAAAACTTCATAATGACTGATGTCCTGTTTTCCCTGTCCCTGTCCCTTAGTTTCACAAGCCTTTCAGTGTGTGGGGCTGCATTCAACTGCCTGAGTCCATTGTGAATAAGCTAACTTTGCAAAGTTTCATAATTTCAACTACATAGGTGTACAAGATACAATTCAATGGATTCCCCATGGCCCCTGAAACCTCATTAAAATCATGCCCGCTCAATTACATGGTTCTGTTTTGGGCTGAAAATGCAGTGAATGTCTACAGGCTGCATTTAAAATCAGTTGTCATCTCTTTGACCTGTTTTATGAGACATAACCAGCAATCAGCTCAATGGCGCACAGGGACGCTCTAACATGGCACTTTACTTTGCTGGTATGCAAACCTGATGCTATTTGATATCTTTGGAATGATTTGTCCACAAGTTCCAATACTGCTCTTTTTGAGCACATCTGCAGCGTTTGAACAACTGCAAAAGAAAATCAACTGATCCAGAAAACATTACTGGCTTTCATTGTACCTCTCATCTGAGTAAATCTGCTTTTTTTTTTGCATCTTCTTCTTTTGAAGGTATCTGATCTGTCCTCATGAATTGGTATAGCGCCATTTTGTGATTATTGTCTTCTCCACTGCTACCTTGATTATGTTAGCATGAGGCCTGTGCTTAAGGTCTCTTCTGCACATTGGAGAGATGACTATCTTTGGTGGCCTGTAATGGTTTCTCTTTATAATGGAGTTATAAAGTTTAATAGTTTGACCATAACTGGTGAACAGGTTTTGGTTCTGGTCACCACACTTGAAAGAGAATGTGCAGACCCGAAGCAGGATGTGGAAATAATTCAGCAGAATGGTTACAAGGATGAGGGAAGTTAGCCTTAAGGTTTTGTTGTAGAAGCTACATTGAAGCAAATAAGATTTGGGGAGATCTGACAGAGGTGTAGAAAATAATAACAGATTTAGATAAAAGTAAGCAACACAAAGCTTTTCGTCTTGGCTCATGATCGAAGACTAGCCAGTACAGGCTTTGAACAAGAGAATACAATGGGAATCCAAAAGAAAAACTGAGAATGCTGGAGAAACCCAGCAAGTTTGGCAGCATCTGTGGAGAGAGAAATTTCAAGTTCAATATGACTCTTCTTCAGAACTGAAAGGGTTTACAAAATGGTGGCACTTATATATTTGGCAGAGGCAGGAGAGGGGTCAGATGGTGTAGAGGTCAAGGGCAAAAGACAAAGGAGTTGCTAATTGAGGTGAAAGAGAAAAAGACATGTACAATTGTTGTGAATTAAGGTGAGAAAGGGAGTGAATGGGTCCTCTCTACTGAAGGCAAAGTAAACATGACATGAGCAATCTAAGTCCGTGGGGGGAATAGAGGAGAAAATATAGCTGACATCATGTTGGACTGATCAATTTATTGTTGTCACATATGCCAAGATACAGTGTTAAAAATCACACAACACCAAGTTATAGTCCAACAGGTTTATTTGGAAGTACAAGTATTCAGAATGCTGCTCCTTTGTCAGGTAGCTAGTGGGGCAGGATCACAGGACATGGAATTTACATTAAAAGATCATAGTTTCCTATATTGAACAAACCGAGATTGTTGTTAAGTTTACCTCAGGACTGTGACTTGCTAGAAGTTCTGTGATTTACATATTAATGAATGAAACTTGCAACCCATTCTGAAACATAAAAATCACGCAACACCAGGTTATCGTCCATCAGGTTTATTTGGAAGCACTAGCTTTCGGAGTACTGCTCCTTCAGGCGGTTGTGGAGTAAAAGATAGTAGGACAAAGAATTTATAGCAAAAGTTTACAGTGTGATGTAACTGAAATTATATGTTGAGAAAGACTTGGATTGTTTGTTAAGTCTCTCATCTTTTAGAATGGGCATGTTGGTTTCAGTTCTTTAAGAAACTTCTGGAATTTACATATTAAAGTTACATTCTCAAGTGAACTTTTACAATGTTGGCCATGTTGGCCAAGGTAATGAATTGAAGGTGTGAAGTGCCCTGTAAGGCTGTCCGTGCCTCCAAATTATTCTAAGAGATGCAAGACTTAACAGCAATCCAGCTACCTTTCAAAGGAGCAGTGCTCCGAAAGCTTGTACTTCCAAATAAACCTGTTGGACTATAACCTGGCATTGTGTGATTTTTTTCATTTTGTCCACCCCAGTCCAACACCAGCACCTTCACATCAAGATACAGCAAAAAGTATTGTTTTGTGTGCTATACAGGCAGATTGTTACATACAAAATATATCAGAGTAGCAGAACAAGGACAGAATATAGTGTTAACTGTCACAGAGGAGGTGCAAAAAGAGAGATCAGAACTAACATTTGAGAGGGATGTTCAAAAGTCTGGTAATAGCAGGGAAGAAGCTGTCCTTGAATCTATTTATTTGTGCATTCAAACTTGTACATCTTCTGCCCAATAGAAGACAGTATAACCAAGATGGGAGGGGACTTTGATTATGTTGGTCGCTTTCCCAAGGTAAAGGGGAGTATAGATGGAGTCAATGGATGGAAGCCTGGTTTGCATGATGGACTGGGCTGTGTTCATGACTCTTTAGTTTCTTGTGGTCTTGGGAAGAACAGTTGCCAAACTACACTGTGATGCATCCAAATGAGATGTCTGCAATGGTGCAACTATACAAATTTGGTCATGTGATCAGTTTCTGAAGTTATTTACTTTAATATTGAGACCAAGAGGCTGTAAAGTGCATGGGGAAAATGAGGTGTTGTTCCATCCATTGTGTTTCATTGGAACATTTTAGCAGTCTGACCACCGAGATCAAGACAGTTTATTGAAGTGCCAAGCAACTGGGACAAAAGGCTCATTCCTATGGATAGAGTGGAGGGGCTCTGCAAAGCAGTTATCTCATCTGTGTTTGGTGTCGCTGGTGTGAAGGAGGCTGCATTGTGAGCAGCAAATGCAGTACGCTAGATTGAAAGAAATCCAGATGAAATGCTGCTTCACCTGGGAGGTATGTTTAAAGCCTTGGATGATGAGAGAGGAGGTGAATGGACAAGCATTGTATCTTTTGTGCTTACACAGCCAGGTACCACAGGGGACTGAGAATGTGTGATGGAGAAGTGAACCAGGATGTCAGGAAAGGAACAGCTCCTGCAGAATGGTGATAGTGGAGAGAAGGGGAGATGTGTTTGATGGTGACATCTTTCTGGTGATGGGGGAAAAAATGGAGGAAGATCCTTTGAATGCAAGACTAACGGGGTGGAAGCTGAGGATGAGGGGAATCTTTTCATTGTTCTGGGATGAAGGGGAAAGGGTGAGTAAATTGGACAAATACATTTGCAGCAAATCCGCTTACTTTCTCTTCTTTGTGGCCTGGACAAGGCTTGCCGTGCAGCATGTTCAGCCATATTCTGGCACCCAGGCCAGCTCTTGAGCATATTTACTCTACAGAGAGCCAATGAGATGATCCAAATGACCTCTCTCTGGTATTGTGGTTACTTCAGAGTACACCTCAAGACCGTAATAGGCTTCATTGGCTGATGTAGTGAACTCAAGTGAACTAATAAGCTTGGACTTCAGCAGAGTCTTTGATATAAAGTTACACAGGAACATACTTTTGAAGGTTAAAATAAAGGGTTTCCAATTGGAAGGAAGCATAGGTGTTAACAAAACATTGGGTAAGATGATGGAAAGTATGGGAAGCTGAGGCTATTGGGCTTTCACAGGGATTGTTCAAAGCCTTTTTCTTCAATGTTTCCAAGTTTTGTAACTCTATAAATTCAGATATTGTAAGGGAATGCGATAGTGAAGAGAAGCAACTCTAAAGTGTGATCTGGAAATATTGTAAGGTTGGACTGAAAAATTGGAAGATGCACTTGAAAGTAGAAAGATGGAAAGTTAATAAGTTGCACAAAGGAAATGTATAGATAGAGCACAAATTCGATACGACCAGTTTGTATTAGAAAAGGATTTATAGAATTTTGTGAGAAAAACTCTTAAACCATCAAATGAATGTGGCAACTGGATGTGGGAGTGCAAAGATTGAGGGTTAGAGTGCAAATTCATTGGATATGACAATTAGTTTACATAAAGTACTGATCCACGCTTATCCACCATATGGCACAAATGCTGGAAGCAATATGGAGAAGGGCGATTAAGTTAACAATTGAACTGTTCTTCTGACAATAAGATAAGACATTTCACGTTATCTTTTATTCAATCACGGGATGTGGGCATCACTGACTGGACCAGCATTTGTTGTCCATTTGTAGTTGTCCTTGAGAAGGTGCCTTCTTGAACCACTGCAGCCAATGTACTGTAGGTAGGCCCACAATAATATTAGGGATGGAATTCCAGGACTTTGACCCATAATAACAGGGATGAAATGTTGCATGTCATAGCAATATTCAAAATGAACACTATGTCCAGGACAAGGGAATATGGATCCAAACATAGAAAAAAATTATTTTTAAAAAATGAAGATACTCGTACTTGACTTTTTTTTGGCAGACATGGCTATTGTAAAATCTATGAGATAAATTTGAATAGGATATCTGTGACTTGTTGCAATGGCACAAGATATGGAAGTGGTCTCTATTAGCAATGAATGAATAAGGACATAGTGAGAAGCAAAATGCAGAATCAAGCGTAGAATGTGCCAAAATAAAACGCACCTCACTATCATTCCTTCTCTCAGTAAATTGACATGTCATGTCTAACTGTTGTCTCAAGGTGATTTCTTGAGAAAGGCTTTTCCTAGAATTTCATCACTTAAGCCTCCCCTAAGAGTTATTGTTAATCCTTAGTGCTCGGGATGTTGTTGTGATGAACTTGGGCCATCTAACAGATAAAATTCCCACAAAAACAGGTCATCAAATTGTCAAAGTCTTTCTCCTCACAAGTTATTAAATATTTCATAGAATCGTAGAACCCCTACAGTGTGAAAGCAAGCCATTTGGTCTATTGAGTTAACATCAACTCTTCGAACAGTATCCCATCCAGACCCAACCCCCTACCCTGTCCCTCCATTTCCCATGGCTATTCCACCCAGTCTGCACATCCTGAGACAGTATGAGCAATTTAGCATGGCCAATCCACCTAAGCTACATATCTTTGGACTGTGGGAGGAAACTGGAGCACCCAGAGGAACCCAGGTCCCTGGCACTGTGCGACAGCAGTGCTAACCACTGTGCCACAATCTCAAAATCTACAAAAGGTTAATTACCATCATTATCTTTTAGTTATATTGTAAGATTTTATCTTTTGAACAAAACCAATCTGTTGTCCAGAAAATGCACCTATTTTTAAATGTTAACTCATGATATTTACAATACAACACAACCAAACAAAACCTCTCTTCCATTTTCTTGGACTAAAATAAAGCTGATACTGGGATGAGCTTCTATTGCTATTTTCTTTTGTGGGGAGCAAACACCTGTGATTTTACTGATGATTTATTTTGACAGCATAAGTGCACATGAAAAATTATAGATAATAAAGACAATGCTCAGATGTTTCATACCCCTTAAGGGTCATAAAATAATCCAACTAGCTGTTAATTTTGGCAGTAATACATTAGATTGTATAACTTTCAGTTAAAGGCAGAAAGAACAGGAACCTGTGTGCCTGTGTGAGGTATAATCAAAAGTGGCCAAGTGGGTGGGTAAGGTATTGGACTATAATATTCCCAAATAAACTCTCTGATTTTCAGGACTGGGTTCATATTTCCATTCACTTCCATGGGTGAGTGAGTGAGTGTGAGTGAGTGCATGAGAGAGAGAGAGAGAGAGAGAGAGAGAGCACGAGAGCAAGAGATAATGATTATTTGTTATTTGCATTTTACTGTGAATAATACAGTAAAATAGTGAAAAGCTTTAATAGTCACCACAATCTGGCACCATTTTGAATAGTTTAAGAATAAAAATTATAAAAGATGTAACTGAAAGAAAGTCCCGAGCAGGCTCGCCAATGATATCAGCACTGCCACTGTCTCACCGCAGCTGCGCCAAACTCTCCAATGTAGGAGTCACCACTCTACACGCTATCTCTTTGTTGTCAGGTCCACCTTGTTAATGCTGTCACTGATGCCGATGCTGGGTCCCATGCTGAACCCACATTCGCCCGGCAGTCAGGAATCCCTGGCACCATTGCCATCATGATGCCAGCAGTCCCGGCTGCGGGCATACCACGCTGCTGCCGACTCACCAATGCCAGGACTCCCTGCTCTGGGCATACTGCGAGCAAGAGTCGCTGGCTCGGCTGCTAGACCAGGGCACCGCCACGAGTGCCGTTCCGGCCGCCTCTACAGAGATGTTGCCTTGCCGGTGTCACTATCTTGAATACTCTTCCACCTCCAATCGCTGGAGGAGCTTTGCTGCCGCTGCCACCACCAGTTCCAAATGGCAAGGGGACATCTCTGCTGCTGCTGCTGCCATCACCGCCTCCAGTCACAGTGAGGAACCGCATCTGCCAATACCTCCAACTGCCAGCAGAAACCACCATCCACACGTGGCCAGTTCTAGCTGCCATGTGGGTTTCACCGACTAACCGCACAAAAGGCTCCAAAGTGAAGAAAAATGAAAGAAAAAGAGCTGAAGAAGAAAGAGAGAAGAGAGAGAGAAGAGAAGAGAAAGCAAGCAAGAATGGATGACCCTCAAGCAAGAGTCCACATGCAGCCCTGTTCCTCTGCCACTATCTTGAATCTCTCAACCTTCATAACAATTTCCCTCCAACAGTTCATGTTTTAGTCCCAACTTCACTGTAAGGAATGAAAACTCCTAAAATAACCTGGTCTCAAAACTGCTGCAAATCTTTAGTGAATGCTTCTCAATTCTGCCAATACATAAACAACCAATAACTCTACAACACATAATTTCAAGTATCTAACTCACTGTTAAAACTGCGATACTATTCTGCATGTTTCTTTAGCTTCAGTTTTTTAGAAGGTCATTCCAAAGTGCAAGACAATCAATAAATTGCTTTGAAGTCACTGTTAACTCGGTCAGAGCAGCATCCAAGTGCAAACAGCAGGGACTCAGAGATAGTAAATTCAATAAATGATCACTTTGCTTGGGTTATGACCTAAGGCCAATTGAGGCAGAGAAGGTCACCAGGACACTGACAGAAATATATGTTCAATATCATAGGCATGACTGGATCATTTCCATCCACCTGAAAAAGCAGGTGAACATCCTGTGTCATCTTCAGGAAAGGTTGTGACAGTTTTGTTGAACAATGAGTGCTTCCTCTGAAATGGCATGGAGCTGTCAATCCACTTTATGTCTTGGAGACAAATGGATAATCCACTTGGATAATCCAACAGGCACCATCATCCTGAATCCTCAGTCTCGGGTGCCAATTTACCAGGTGCTGTAATGTGAGACATTACTCAGATGATAAACCAAATTCTTTTGTGGACTTCCAGAGATAAATCAATATTATTTCAGTAGTTTAGTGGATCTCAGCCACAGCATATCACCAGAGAAGATTTTTTAAAAATATAAAGCTAACAAGCAGAGAATACTACTCTGGGTAGTGTCTCCCACATCCTCCTCCTCTCACCCCCCAAAAAAAACGTTATGGGAGCCAGATGGACAAGGTAAGGTAAATAGTTTATTTCCTAATTTTTTTTTTAGTAGTCACTTCGGGAGTTAGAACAGTGGGAATAGAGTGTAGGGCAGTGGAATGTTCCTCCTGCAGAATGTGGGAAGTAAGGGTCACCACTAGTGTCCCTGCTGACTACATCTGTGGGAAGTGCACCCAACACCAGCTCCTCGAAAACCACGTTCGGGAACTGGAGCTGGAGTTGGATGAACTTCGGATCATTCGGGAGGCAGAGGAGGTTATTGACAGGACATACAGAGAGGTAGTCACTCCCCAGATAAAAGGAAAAGACAGATGGGTGACAGTTAGGGGACAGAAAGGGAACCAACAGGCAGTGCAGGGATCCCCTGTGGCCATTCCCCTCAACAATAAGCATACAGTTTTGGATACTGTTGGGAGGGGATGACTTACCAGGGGAAAGCAGTGTGGCACCTGCTGCTCAGAAGGGAAGGGGGAAGAGGAGAAGAGTAGTAGTCACTGGGGACTCGATAGTTAGGGGGACAGATAGGAAGTTAGGGGGACAGATAGGAAGTTCTGGGGACGTTCATGGTTGATGTGTTGCCTCCTGGGTGCCAGGGTCCGTGATGTCTCTGATCGTGTTTTTGGGATCCTTCGGGGGGAGGGAGAGCAGCCCCAAGTCGTGGTCCACATTGGCACCAACGACATAGGTTGGAAGAGAGATGGGGACTTGAGGCAGAAATTCAGGGAACTAGGATGGAAGCTTAGAGCTAGGACAAACAGAGTTGTTTTCTCTGGTTTGCTGCCTGTGCCACGTGCTAGCGAGGTGAGGAATAGGGAGAGAAAGGAGTTGAACATGTGGCTACAGGGATGGTGCAGGAGGGACGGTTTAGGGTTTTTGGATAATTGGAGCTCTTTCTGGGGTAGGTGGGACCTCTACAAGCAGGATGGCCATCATCTAAACCAGAGGGGTACCAATATCCTGGGTTGGAAATTCGCTAAAGCTATTAAGGTGGATTTAAACTAATACAGCAGGGGGATGGGAATCAAAATTGTAGGACAGGTACAGAAGAGGATGAGAGTAGGGAGTTCCCAAATCAAGTATCTGACACTGGCAAGTGAGAACCTGGTTTGAAGTGTGTGTACTTCAACACGAGGAGCATCTGAAATAAAGTGGATGAACTGGCAGCGTGGGTTGGCACCTGGGACTTCGATGTTGTGGCCATTACAGAGACATGGATAGAGCAGGGACAGGAATGGCTGTTGCAGGTTCCGGGATTCAGATGTTTCAGTAAGAACAGAGAAGATGATAAAGAGGGGGAGGTGTGGCATTGTTGATCAGGGACAATATTACAGTTATAGAAAGGATGTTTGGGGACTCGTTAACTGAGGTAGTATGGGCTGAGGTT